>NW_004955560.1:83085-88366 GCF_000276665.1 Chinchilla lanigera
TTTGTATGTGTAGATCTGTTTTCATGAGAAACCACTTTGAAGATATCAATATGTAATACAACAAGCATTGTTAATTCCCTACCACTCTGTTTGTAACTCTGTACTGTCTGTACTGTTCCTTTGCTATTTTGTAAAATGTTGTCTGTCTATTAAAAAAAAAAAAAAGAGATATCCATGGCTGTTAGAAAATAATGATTTCATTTTCATGGTCCAAAGTGTTTGCTATTCAGATCAGATTGTAATATTAAGCTTACATCCTCCTTTTAAATGCTATGTCATTAATCTTTTCCACTGGATGTTTAACAACTGAGGTTTGGAGACCATAAATTAGAGAGATAAATTGGGCTAAAGGACAGCCAATATTTTGGCAATGCCCTCTGAGGTCAGTAAAAACTCAGGACTTAAGAGAACCTCTGCTGTGACATCTTATAACTCAGTTGAGTCCCTGATTTTCTGATCAAGGAGATTATAGGACCACTGAGGAAAGTGATTCTGGGATATATAGTGTGCCTAAGGAGAGTCACCAGGAAGAAAAAAATCTCACAGGCTTTCACAGAAAGCACTCTGGTCAAGCAATGGCCATGACTCATCCAGATGGCTGACACTGACTGGAGCTCAAGAGATGCTGCACTTGGTCCCAAGATGTTTCCTGAGGAGACTTAACTGACCGTTGATAGATAGCAAAAGGTTAAAATATTTTATACAAGTCTCATTTTAACTTGGTCTTGGACATCCAGTAGAAAAGTGTAATCACAAGATGTAACTTCTTAATCTAGTGAAGTTCATCCAGAAAACACCAAAAAATGGGAAGACAATTGGAAACTTTCTCGATGATGCTTCAAAGGATTGCAGCAAAACCAAAACTGGGAAATGTGGAGAAGGACATTCTTTGATTAGAATGCATTAAGGACACAATGATTTGTTTAACCTTGAGTTTATGATCCTCCTGTCTCAGTCTCTTGAGTGCTTGGATTATAGGCATGTCTTGGGTGCTGGGATTATAGGTGTGTCTTGGGTGCTGGCATTTCAGGCGTGTCTTGGATTACATGTGAAAAAGGATAATCCTTTGATTATCCTTGCTAAAATGCCTGGTATCTGCCCATTAGTACTAGCTACACCCTAGTTTCTCGCTCAATAAAAGGTGACTGAAATTGGAATTTGAGGCTGCAGTCTGAGAGGCTGTATGCCCCCTAATCTCAGAATTTTTGCCTCTCTTGTTTTTCTTGTCTCTCTTTCTTTTCCTTTTCATCCGTGAGCACTTCGTTCACAGGGCCTAATACACCAGATAGAACGGCACCCGTAGAACTTATCAGAGTTCTGGATCATGCATTCCAGCATGGTTGGTTTGTTACTGGTCACACCCCTTACAATTGGTGAGAGTGCTCATTCACTCAAGCCACACCACAAGCAAGAAACCAAGGCTCACAAAGTTGAAAACATTAGCAGTACCTGTAATGATGTGAAGCCCTGGGGCCAGAGCTGGATCTGTCTGAGCCTCTAGGGGGATGATGCAGAGGCAGGAAGAACAGCAGCACCCAGTCCTCTGATCCAAAGGTTGAATTCTGGGGCAATCTGAAAGAACAAGCACATTTTGGAAACACAGAACACACACAGAGCAAACTGTTTCCTGGAAATAGCAATTGCCTTCAAGTATCAAATCACAATATTTTAGGCATGAAAGCAAACCAAATCCAAATTCAGAAACAAACTCTGAGGACCAACTCTGATATAAGTCTGAAACCAACTCTAACCAAAGTCTCAGTCACACTTAGACAAAATGGTTGCCACAGCTGGGAGCCTGGGCCCCCCAATTTGTCAGTCTGGAAATGAAACAACAATCCCTGCATGAGCCCAAAGAGAGGTAAAAGAATCCAATTTTTAGTCCTACCTAGGTTGGAGAGTGGAGCTCAATGATCCCATCTTTGCCACTGTGGCATTATGCCCTAGAGTTGTTCTCAGGTCACCAGCTGACATCTGCCAGGTCACTCCTTCTTTCAATAAGGAATTATTTCCTTAAAAAGTTAGAGTATACGAACATCAGTTTCCCCAACAAACCCGATATTTCTTGGAAAACACCTAGAGATATGCCATTAAAGACAAAAATCAGACAAGGGCATTCATGCATTGGCATTATGTTTACTTATTTCCATGAGAGAATGAGCTCAGGCGGCTAGGTATGGAAGAGCAGCCAGAGAAACCTTTGAAAATCAGACAAGGGCATTCATTGTCATTATCTTTAGGTATTTTACTAAAAGATTTAGCTCATGCATCTAGATAGGGCAGAGTAGCAAGAGAAAAGTTAGAATGAAGTAACTAAAATGCTCACTCTTTCAACATGATAATATTTCTAGAAACTAAAGAGTATGGCAAGCTAGTAAGGCACTGAAGGAAAACTGAAGTATGCAGAAAATGAACATTTAATCCGCTATCTACTGTGGATATTAAATTCATTCAGATCAGCCACTTAAAGAGCACTGCAGAAGGAAAGCCTGGATACGCTGAATCAAATCCTGATGTTGTACAGTGCATCACAAGTGTGGCCATTTCCTGATGCCAAGCAACACTCCAAAGGAGCTTTGTCCTCAGGCTTCCTTTTTCTACCACTTAAACCTATCCTGCCTCATTAGACTTTCAAAAGTAGAGTAGTTAGACCTGGTGACCATGCAAGTAATCCCAGCACTCAGTAGCCTGAGGCAGAAGGATCACCGGAAACTGAAGGTCAGTTTGGAGTAACTAGAGAGACCCTGTCTCAAAACTCAAATGAAAATAAATGAGTAAGAACAACAAATCAGCAGTAGCAAAGCAGACCCTTTTCTGTCAATATATAAAAGAGACAGGTGGTGTGACAGTTAACTCATCTAGGAGTTTGAGTAAGACATGCCCACCTTGATTTCATGTGAATAAGGTTGAAAGACCCACCCTATCAGAATAGAGGGGGAAGACCTGCTTAATCCGAAAAGGGCGGGCAGACCCACCCCCTGAGAATAAGGTGGGAAGACCCGACCTATCAGAACAGTGTGAGCAGACCCACCCTAGGGTGGATCCTATCCTGAATGGGATAAAAGAGAAACCAAGAAGTAAGGGTCGCTTCTGTTTCTGTGAAGGAGCTAAGCTTCGTTGGAAAATTCGCGTTCCTATCCTGGCTTCCAGCGCAGACGATTTGGCCTCCTGCAACAAACTCACACGGCACTCAACACTGGACTCCAGGATTTCAACTGCGTCCTTTATATCTCTGTGTGTTTGTGTCCTTTGCCGTGTTCAGTCTCCCACACGTGATGCTGAGGGCAGCTAGTGTAAGTATATCTTGTAAATTCTTATAGATTTGCTTGTTGTTATTCTCCAGTGAGCATTGACTGATGCAGGTAGGGATATATCAGGTAGATTACTTCGGAGTAAAAGAAACAGAATCCCGGATTTACGATGAGTTAGCAAAAATATATGAGTCGTTGAGCCCTTGCAGAAACAACACTACTTTATTTTATTTAATCTTCATGACATTTCAGGTAGAAAACAAAAAGGACACCTATTAGACATCCCCAGAGATATTCAGACAGAGTTCTGCTTTGGCTACTGGTTTTCACTGGTTCGTGACCAACCCATGTTAGCTAGACCCAGGGCCCAAAGACGGGACTCTCCTCAAAGGCTTGCTGTGCATGCTGGTATGCAAATACTGGACCCAGATCCCTCCGTTGTGACTTCAGCTGCTCCTGGGTGTTCTGTCTGTTTTCAAGTGCAACAGTATCAGTGGAGGGGTTGGAGAGGGCACTCTGGCCATCTGGGCCTAGCTCTACTCATGTTAGAGTGAGGGATGGTGGTTTGATTACCCTGGTGGGTCCTGAAGCAAACAGTTCCAGTCCACCAGGATGCCAGGAGAAGCAAGGGAAAGCAAGGGGGTGGGACAGTTGCTGTCAAGATAGAATCTTCTACAGCCAGAGCAGGGAGAAAATAGTCACTTTTTTTCACATCTTCACCAAAGTTTCTAGCCCTGTATGCTCAAAGCTCCCTGTGGGGAAGAATATACTGGTGCAGGCTCAAGATGGATCTGGAGAAAAGTGTTCATGAAGGCCCATAACACCATGGCCTCCATCCATCTTCAGTGGGCACCATGTCTCTAAAGGACCATCTAGTTAGGTGTGTCACAGTTTTGGACTGCTTTGGAATCTTAACAACAATGGGCATGTGTTGTTAGAGAACATGTTTTCTAAGAAAATCATGCTGCTTCATGCTTCTAATCCCCGCATTCTTGTAGGCTTAGGCAGCAGAACAAAAAATTCAATCCCAGCAGTGGAAGTCTGGTGAGTTAATGAGACCCCATCTTCAAAAATATTTAAAGGATTGAAGATGAAATTTATTGGGAAGACCATAGTTTCCATCCCCAGTATCAATGAAATAGAATTATACTGTGTCATTTAATACCATCAAACAGCTGACTTTTAAAATATTTTTGTTGCTTTAGTCAGGGTCTTGTTGTGGAGTTACAGCTGTCCTCAATTTCTTAGCAATCCTACTGCCTCAGCCTCCTGAGTGCTGCAATTCTAAGAATGCACCACCAGACCTAGGGCAAATGAAACTTCTTAGGGGTGCTATTTCTTCCAGTGATTGAGAAACCACTCAGAAGTGTCCGATATACTAGCAAAACTTGGTAAATCTATTTCTAAGTAATTATTTTCTTCAATTTACAGATTGGGCTACCTTCTTCCTGACTGCCATACTGCCCTGACTGTCTTGGAGCTGATGACTGGAGTGACATATCTACCAACAGGAGAAAAAAGCAGTCTTGCCCTGTGACGTGGAGAACCCTGTGTAACATTTGGATTGCTGTATCTTCATTCAAGGACTCCCCTGCCCCCCAGGAGAAATGGCAACCAGGCCCATAGCTGATACTCAGTACACTACAGACATCAAAGTAGTGAAGTTCACATACCTATGGACCATCAGCAACTTCAGTTTTTGCCAAAACAAAATGGGGACACCCATTCAAAGTTCAAGCTTTTCATCGGGAGTGAATGATCAAAGGAAATGGTGTTTACGAGTATACCCAGATGGGTTTGATGAAGAAAGCAAAGATTACCTGTCCCTATACCTGCTTCTGCTCAGAGGTCCGAAGAGGGAAGCTTGGGCAAAATTCATATTTTACATTGTGAATGCCAAGGGAGAGAAAATGGAAGGAATGTCCAGTCAAGGAATTTATAGATTTCTGCCTGGCAGAGACTGGGGATTCAGAAAATTCATTCTTCGAAATATTCTTTTGAATGAGGCCAATGGGCTTCTGCCTGATGAC
>NW_004955560.1:88690-121196 GCF_000276665.1 Chinchilla lanigera
GAAATGATGTCCTTCATTTACACCGGGAAGGCTCCAAACCTCGGCAGAATGGCACCTGAACTGCTGGCAGCTGCGAACAAGTATGGCCTGGAGCGCCTGAAGCTCATGTGTGAGGATGCCTTGTGCCGCAACCTCTCCGTGGAGAATGCCGTGGAAATCCTCATCTTGGCCGACCTCCATGGCGTAGAACAGTTGAAAACTCAGGCAATGGGTTTCATTAGCTGTCATGCTTCTGAGGTCCTGGAGACCTCTGCATGGGAGTCCATGGTGGCGTCACACCCCCACCTTGTGGCTGAAGCCTACCACTCTCTGGTTTCTGTGCAGTGTGCTTTCTTGCGGCCCCCATGCAAGCGTCTGAGCCCGTCCTGAGATCCCGCATGGCCCAAGACTCCATCTATCCTCCCAAAACTGTGGCCAGAGCTGCTGTCACTGAACCCCAGGTAGACAGGGCAATCTGTGGTGCTTTTACTCTGCTATTGGGAGCCAGTCAATTTTATCCCTGTAGGGACAGGAAGCACCCCCACTTAAGGTCAGAAAAAAGAATTAGAACCTTTAGAATTTAGTAGAATAATGGCCTATACCAAGTCCTGTGTGGCTACTTAGAGTCCATAAGAAATGTGGATAATCTTTTGTAACACTGTCCACCCAAACTGTTGCAATGTTGATCTGAAATTGACACCAAACCCCTATTATGGGGACAGACCTACACATGGAGTGAGGCTGCCTCCAAAAGGTCATATGACAACCACAACCCCCGAAATGCAGGCCTCCTGGTGTTCCTCTTCTTCACTCATCTCTGGGCACCGGACTTCTCAAAGTGAGTTTGTATTGCTCTCTCTTCTTTCTCTGTAAATAAAATGTAATCTTGCTTTGCACAGTTGTCTGACTTGGCTTCTTTTTTCTCTATCAGAGGGACAAAAGCCTGGGAAAATTTCAAGGTGTCTTAGGGACTCCAGAACTACACAGGAGCGGGACACTCCAGATTCCAAATGCACTAAGTAACAGGAGATAGAGGAGGACAAGCACCCAGGTCTTGATGTTTGGGGACCAAAAGAACACCTGTGATGAATCTGTAGGCTCCCTTTGTCCTTATTGTATGACACTGGCATGCAGTCTAGGCTCTTGTGTGCACATAGTAGTGCAAGAAAATCCCTGCTTCTAAGGGAGCAGACCAGTCATCTGGTGCCAGGAGAAAAAGGAGGGGATAAAAGATGTTTAGCTTTAAGTAAAAGGAGATGAAAGAAGTGAAAAGAACTTTTGCAGGACCTGTTTGTGGATTCCAGAACTATTTATGTTTAGAGAAGCAAATTTTAGTCCTTCCAAGTGTACTAACACAGGGCTGTTTCTGAAATTGCTTCATCACTACAAGTCTCAAATGAGCTCTCTCACCATTAGCGCTTACTGCTTGCAAGAACAGAATTCACACTTTTATTCTCTTATGAAAGTAAAGAGTAGAGGAAAAAGAAAAAACAGGAGAGTCTATCTGGAAGATGAATGCTCTGAGCATCTTGGCTCCAACAAGAAATAATATTGGTCCTTAGGATTAACCACTCATACTGCTTCAAATCTCAGGCAACGTAAGGACACCTGAGGACATGAACCAGCTTGTCTAGTGCAGGTTCATAGTGGGATACAGTTATGTAACCATGACTTAGCACAGTTAATCATTCACACACTGGTTAGGACACTCTGTAAGAATGTAAATATGTGATAACAACCTGTATAAGAATTATACAATAAGGATTCAGAAGGCATGGACTCTGTGCCTTCTGCTCTGCTCTATGCTGCCTGCTGTTGTTGCTGATGTGTTGCACATGTGTGTCTTGAACCTTGGGACCTCACTCACAAAATCTCTGTTGGGCTCCCAAAGTGGGCTGACAATATTAAAACTGGAGAAATTAATTCACTCAGAATTGATATGTCTTGACAAAAACTATCATTCTTAGATTGTGTGGGAAATGTTTCTTGGCATTTCCCACATCTAGGGGTACTTCTCTTCCATCCTCTCCTTTTCTGTGAGAAAGGAAACACAAAATAAAATCAAAAGGAGAAAAATGGTAATTGTATTATTAAATGCTGTGGGGAAAAAAATGCAGCCCAGATTCCTCAGTTGTTGATACCTGACTTGCAGCCTGTGTAGCAGCCAGCCCAGTTCCTTCTGATTATCTCCTCTTCTCACAGGGGAGAATTTCCAAATGTTTATTTTTTTCTTTTTGAAAACATCAATAATTACTACTTTGTAGAAAAAATGTACAATTTAAACATTGTAGGATTTAATCCCTAGCACAAACGAAACTAATGAACAAAATAAAGAAAAAAGCCTACAAACTGAAAATTCCTACTGGAGGAAGAAATGGTACAGAGTGGATTAGAGACCAAGGCAATGTAGAACCAGGAGAAGACTTGCCTACTCCTCAGAGTATAAATATGTGTCATAGTGACTTAATGTCAAGTGGGTCCCTGCTTTTGTAAAAATGGAAATTAAAACTAAACCACAAGTTTTATTTTAAAGATAGAGGTAATCCAGACAAGAATTCCAGCTTACGTGGCTGGAAGGGGCACATTGTGACATGGGGTCTAGACTGGCTCCCTCAAGAGAGGGAGGTCAGGTATCAGGCATTAGCAGGTGGGATGGGATATGGTTCCTAATTTCCCCAGCCTGGTGTCATAGCTCTGGAATCTTTACAGCAGATGGATGTTCCCATCTTCAGGAAAGAATGGTCTTTGTGTGTATTGGTCCCAGCCATTAAGGGTTCTGCCTTTCAAACATTAATAGCAGAAGATAATTTTGAAGATACTACCTGTTTGAATGTCCCTGCATGCAAAAAAAAATTATGGGAGAAGATGAACAAGCATTTCTAATGAACTTAGAGTCCTTTTTAGCAAACAAGCCACTGACTGTGTTTGGCACGCCTCCCCAAAAGCCACTACAGGCTTGGCAAGTACACATCACCCTAACAGAGATAACTAATCACAATGAAAAAGTTGGAAATATTATAAGAACTGTGGTACACAATGGAAGCATATGCTGTTGGAAAAACAGTGCCTGTAGCTTTACGAGGCACAGGTATCCAAATTCCTCAATTTATGAATGCCAATATTAGGTTCTTTTTTTTTGTTACATCAGTAGTTCTGAAATATTTGGGTCTCAGGACAAAACTCCATTAAAGTATTAAAAATTAAAATTTCCAAAAATGTTTTTGTTTATATGGATTACATCTGTCAATAGTCATCATTGTAAAGCTGACACTTTTTGTTTTTTGATTTTTTGGGACTGGGTCTCACTATATAGTGCAGGCTGGCCTTGAAGTCACTTAGGTAACTTGGCCTGACCTTAAACTTTTTTTTTAATTTTAAAAATAAAAGGAGGAAAACATTAACAGACAACCTTTTACAAAATAGCAAAGGAACAGTACAGACAATACAGAGTTACAAACAAAGTGGTAGGAAATTAACAGTGCTTGTTGTATTACATATTGATGTCTTCAAAGTGGTTTCTCACAAAAACAGATAGAGACATGCAATATTGATCAATCAAGGACTCATTGACAGTTTCTTTCAGCAAAGAAATAGAAGTCAGTAGAACAGCTATGTTAGCTATCCTGTATATACATACATACAAAATTTCTCCTTCTTGCCCTTCTCTTTTCCCCCATCCCAGTTGCCCTCTACCCTTGAGTGTTTTCTATCATTTCACAATATCTAGCATACCTCCTAACTTAAATTAACTCCTTCAGGGTCTGGGGATTTAGCTCAGTGAAACAGCGCCTGCCTGACAAGAGCAAGGTTGTGTGTTCGATTCCTGGTACCGGAAAAAAAAACCCAAACCAAAAAAAATTAACTCCTTCAGGTTTTACACTAGTGAGACAATGCGGTGCTTACACATGCAGGTCTGATTTATTTCACTTATGAATATAGTCTCTAGTTGTGACCATTTACCTATAAAGGCCTCGAGTTTATCTTTCTTTATAGCTGAGTAATATTCCATTATATAAAAGTACCACAATTTTCTTATCCAATCCTTGGTAGATGGACATTTGTGTTGGTTCCACAATTTAGCAATTACAAATTGTGCTGCTATGAACATAGGTGCACATGTATCACTGTGATATGATGTTTTTAGATCTGGGAAAATACCCAGAAGGGGGATAGCTGGGTTGAATGGGACCTCTAGACCTAGTTTTCTGAGGAATCTCCAAACTGATTTTCACAGTGGTTTCCCAATCTACCTTCCCACCAGCAGTAGGGTAGTGTTCCTTTCTCCCCATAGCCTCTCCAGCATTTGTTATTGGTTGATTTCTTAATGCTAGCAATTCCTACTGGGGTTAGGTGGAATGTCAATGCTGTTTTAATTTGCATTTCTCGAATAACTAATGATGTTGAACGTTTTCTCATGTATTTACTTGCCATTTGTATTTCCTTATCTGAGAAGTGTGTGTTCATCTCAGCTGCCCATTATTGGATTGGGTCTTTGAATTTGGGGGAGCTGATATTTTTTAATTCTTTATATGTTCTAGATAGAAGCCCTTTGTCTGAGGGACAGTCAGCTAAAATTTTTTTCAAGTTTGTGGGTTTTCCTTTTACTCTGCTAGTGATTTCTTTAGATGTGCAGAAGCTCCTCAGTAGGATGAGATCTCAGTTGTTGATTGTTTCAAATGTTTCACGTGCAGTTTGATTTTTGTTCATGAACTCTGTGCCTACCCTGTCTTCAAGGTTTTTACCTACTTTCTCTTCCAATAGATTTAGTGTTTCTGTTCTAATATTGAGATCTGTGAACCATGTTGATGAGTTTGGTGCATGGTGATAGACTTGGGTCTATTTTCAGTCCTTGGCAGATAGCAAGCCAGTTTTTCCAGCACCATTTATTAAAGAGGCTATCCTTCTTCCAGTGAGTTTGTTTGGCCCCTTTATCAAAGATTAGGTGGTTGAGTGTGTTTTTGGTTGTGGCTGTTTCTTCCAGTCTGTTCCATTGATCCTCAGGTCTGTTTTTTTAGCCAGTACCAGGTGGATTTTATGACAGTAGCTTTGTAGTATAATTTCAGGTCAGGGATTGTGATTCCACCTGACTTGTCCTTGTAGCCCAGGATTGCTTTTGCTAGTATGGCTCGCTTCTGGGTTCAGATGAATTTAAGGCATGTTTTCTCGAGATCTGTGAGGTACACTAATGGTAATTGAATGGGAATTACATTGAATCTGTACAGCAATTTTGAGAGTATCTGACCTTAAACTTGAAGTAGTTCTCCTGCCTCATTATCCCAAGTGCCCAGCCTACATGATATACTTTAAAACACACATTGACATGCATTCAATATTAATTTTTTTAATGATACACACACATTGATGTGTGATTTTTAATGTAAGCCAGAACATCAACAGTTTGAAAGAAAGTTATGTATTTTTAGAGACATATAGATCTCCTAAAGCATCAATATGTCTCTGTCATCCAAAATTGCCTGCCTTCCATCCTCGAGCTACAAGTGAGTGCATCTGTTACACTTTCAACAGTTAGATGACTCACACAAACGAATACACAAAGGAGCTTCCCAGGAGACTCAGGTGTTGGGAGTAGTAGTACTGCAGTTAGAAACAGGTAAGGTGAGGGATCCATTCTCTTACATTCATTCAGCTATAAATACAACCCTACTGATTATCTATGTTTATGTTAAGGAGTTAGTGATGTTGTAGAAAAACTGAGTTCTGGGAATGGAATGACACCTGAGGAAGTCAGGAGAGGGAAAAGAGCTTTATTTTACACTGGTGGGCCTGGCTCAAAGAATTTCCAACAAAGGCCAGTCAGTGAGTCCTGTGAGCCAGCATTTTTATGAAACATAAGCAGGAGTTACACAGGTAGGACCGAACATCCTGGCAGCTCTTCTGATTAGCTAGCAAGTGAGATCATCAAGTACAAGGCTAGATTAATGATCATCAGTTACAAGTCTGGATTACTGTTCCTGAAGCCTGGTACAATCAGGCATCCTAAATGTTCACTTACACTCACATGGTTACAGGGATCAAGAAAATAATTACAAAGCCATGAAGCTGGGGCTGGGGATTTAGCTCAGCGGCAAAAGCGCCTGCCTGGCAAGCGCAAGGTCGTGAGTTCAGTTCCCGGTACCGGAGAAAAACCAAAAAAAAAAAAACAAAGCCATGAAGCAGTCACAGAGCATGGATTTTTGAAAACAAACTTTGAAAAGGACCAATTTTCCTCATACAATTTTCCCTTTCAGTAATCCCTGATGTGGCCTGTCATCAACACTAGTGAGAGATGGAATGGGAGGCCCCTGGAGGTAGAAGTGTCTGAGCACAAATGGAGGCACCTGCATCCAGAGGCATCTGGCCACCACATCAGGCACCTGGATTAGAGGTATCTGACCACAATTGAAAGCACCTAGAGTTAGAGGCTTCTGACAACAATGCAAGGCAGCTAGAGTCAAGCCAGACAAAAATAGGTAGCACATGGAGTAGAAGTGCCTGACTACTATGGAAGTCTCCTGGGTCTGACTCCTGATATACTGGAAGCCTGAGTCATTGAAGGTTCCTGTTGCTATTCCTATTCCTTTTCATTTTCCTCCTTTTTCTTCTTTTCATTCTGCCTATTGCTGCTGATATCTTCCTATGATTTCAATAAATTTAGTAACATTACTTACCAAGAGGTGTATGCTTGGCAATGTTTTTTCTTTTTGTGTATAAGAATGTGTGCTATTTTTGGCTCATTCAACTGTAACTGTAGCCCTAAGGGTTAGCGTCAGAGGCAGAAGCAGCAGTTTCACACCATCCATCCATCCATCAGGACAGAGCCCTGGCTTATCAGGCATTCCTGCAGAAAGAGAATGACATGGAAAACTGTCCATATTTTTCCTACAAGATCGACACTTACTTCCATGGAAAGAGGAGCTTCCCCAATGTACCAAATGAAGGCATTTAATCAATTTTCTGGATAGTGTAAATTTCCACCACCTTTTAGTTCAAATTTGAATTTAATGAGCTACCATTTTATCAGCCCAACTACACTTATGTCCCTGTGTGTGTGTCTGTAAGTGACGTTGCCCATTTTTGTAAAAGGAGATGCACAGAAGAAAACTTATTTGACATTATTCAGGCTGTTGTTGGTGTTGCTATTTTGATAAGAATTTAACTGTGGATTTTAGAAATATCAAAATTTGCTGAACTGAAGTACAACTAAATTGCCATATTTTAAAGAATATTCAGGACATAAATATATATAAGGCAGGGTAGAAATTATACAATTTGGGTATTACACTGATATGGAAGTTTCAGCTTATGTTTGTTATGGCTTTAAAATTATGGAAAAATGTTACATCTGCCAGAAATTATAAAATGGTCAGATTTTGCATGCCAACATAAAAGTAGCCAGGTATATGCACTATGCTGAGAGCACTGGACTGGACAGTGACTGCTGTTCATTGTGGAATTGTGTCACAGTTATACCCATCAGTATATCCAGAGTTGGCCAGAGATCACTCTTTCCTTTTTTTATAGGAACTAGATGTCTTGTCCTGTAGTTCATCTTTCTATAGGAGTTCCTGGGTGGTGTACATCAGGGGTCCCAAAATGATTGCCAGTAAGGCTGCCAACAAACTATGACACCCAGCATGTGAGAGGTGGTGCCTGTGACCCTCCACACCTGAGACATGCTATTCACATCCATACCCAGACCTCTATGTGTCCTATGATTTCTCAGAGGCATGCAGAGCAGCATACAGCACTCCCATTTCTCAATCAGGGAATGCCAGCTCTCATATCCCTTCCACAACTGTGACAAAACCTGAACAGGGTGCTTCCATTTCCCCTGTTTTTGTCTTAGGCCACAGCTTATGGTTAGGTTAGATAGAAGATTAGGGTTAATGATTCGCAGGGTTCACACCTATGCAACAGCTCCCTTTGAGTTGTGAAAAGCAGCTTGTGTTGTATCTGTCCAGCAAGTAGCTTCCACTGCATCTGTCTAGACCCATGTTGTGCCCCTTTGAGTCATCTGATATACAGGACACATCAAGGAATCTAGGTACATTACAACGGCCAAAAACCTATAATCCCACATAGGCCTGTAATTGAAGTATTATCATATGTTATCATGTGTTATATGTTTAGTCTTACCAAATCATATAACACCCTAGAATTTGACTAAAAAGTCAGTTCTCTGGACCTTGTCTTTGGCCATTGCCTATCCCCATACAAGCAAAGCTTCCTTCAGACCGCACAAAGGCTTTCAAATCTGCAAGGCAATCAGATGTTAACAAAATATCGTCAGTACAAAGCAATGACACAGAGTGTGGTTTAGCTTAATTGGCCAGGTCCTTTGTCACTAAGCCATGATACAAAATTGGGCTCTGCAAAAACCCTTGTGGCAACATCTTGAAGGTCCATTTTTTGCCCTCCCAGGTTAAGGTAAATTGGTCCTGACTGGTAGCATCAGGATGAGTCTGTACCGTCATTCCCAGTTATCCATCTGGATTCTGGACTGGACATATTGAAGGGCAATATGCAGCGAATGTCACCCCTACATTTCGCAATTTGAGTACAGTCTGTCCCATCTCTGAGGGCCTCCAAATAATTGTACTTACTTCTTCACATGCACAATCAGCATGACATGTTTTAGAGTCAGTGGTGTATAGTGTAGATGGCCTTGGACTATGTTTTTACCATGTAAATTCACAGCTGTGATTCCCCCTGCATGGTTTTGAGCCAAGCACCAGTCTGTATGTCCAGTCCCAGTATGTTTCCAGAAACTGAGGTAACTTAAACATCACATACATGTGGGAACCATGCATGTGAAAACCAAAATCATCTGTACCTTCTGGATCATGATGCAGTAACCTCCACACACTTCTGTGTATGCAATAAATCCTGTAAATGCTCTGCACTGTGAAATATTAGATTTAATTCAGCCCTGACATCCACCAAAGATAGTGTCTGCTCTACATGTGGGGGGACCAATACATTGTCAATTCCACATGTAACCTCTGGTCTCCCAGGACTCCCATCCCAAGACTTGGGTACCTCTGCTTGCCTCCTAGTCAGGTAAAAGGAGGCCAGTTGCATTTCTTCCTGCTTCATTGGGGCTGCCTTGGCTTTCTGGCCCTGTCCCATCAGCCAGGGTTGCTGCTCAGGGTGTAACTGCCTCTACAGAGTCAGTAACACAGCCAAAGTCTGCCTGTCTAACTTATCTGCAGCTAGGCCAGCAGCAAACTGGTCCATGCAGATCTGGCATCAACTGTCCTTCAGGGGCCCCACAGCCTTTGGCTTGCCACCACTGGCTTGGAGGGTGCTGGAGGGAGGGCCATCAGTGGAGGGAGCTGCTGAGGACAGCATGCTTGTCAGACTGATGGTAAAGCTACAACTCAAGACCAAGTCTGCTGTGTCCTGGTTTTGGTCCTATGAGCTCCTTCAGTTTTCTCAGCTGGAAAGCAAAGGTGTAAAGGCAACATCACATAGTGCTGCTACAGAGGTTAACTATAACAGAAAGACATCCTGCCTTGTACCTGGGAAGCATTCCGTAGATAGTGATTGCTTTCACTAGATGTCCGTGTTCCTTACAGATCAAATCATGTGAAAAACTTACAATTGAGAGAAAAAAAAATCTGTCAGAGACAAAAGGATACAATTGAAATGAGAAGCAGCATGTGTGCACTTGCACACACACACACACACACACACTCAGAAATTCATCCTCTTTGCCAAAGCAAAGTGTTTTGAATAGTTTAATAACTGTGGAAAGTATTTTGGAACTTAGGTCTGTGTGAACTACCCACAGTCCAAAACAATTGTTTGCCAATTTTATTTCCCACAAAACAGCAATTTTCCTAACATGGTAACTAATTAAATTACTGAAGATGTTCATTAAGAATGTGCCAGAATCCCATCTGAGCAGAACACACACACATCCACACACTCAATCTGTCTTCCTCTCTCTTTGTCTCTTGTCTTTTCTATTCTCATAACGAATATTTTGCAGGATGATTCCAGAGAAACAAAGACAGATGATATCATACTGAAAAGCCCACATACTCACCATTCCTTTTTCCTTTCATTCAGAAGAGAAATTTTTAACAAGGAAGCTGTACGTAATCTTGAGGTATAAATTTAAAAAAAACTTCAAAGTGAGATAAATTTCTCAAGATAGTAACTAATCCTGATAAGATATCCAGAGAACAATTCCAAAAATATCAAAAACCACAAGATTTAGAAATTCTTCTATACTTTATATACTAAAATACTTCTATACTATTTTAATATACTCCATACAAGATTTCAAAATACTTCTATAAAATATTTCTATAAGAAATATTTCTCATTTGCAATATTGATCTCACAAAAGAATAATGTTAAATGGCAAATATTTGCTTTCTATACATAGTTAATGCTTTTATTCTTTATTTTATTTTATTTTTGTATTATTTTAAAGAGTAAAAGAAGGATAATATAGTAATAGTAAGGCTTACTGAATTACAGACAAAGTGGTAGGAAATTATCAATGTTTGCTGTTTTACATATTGTTATCTACAAGATAGTTTCTCAGGAAAACAAATAGACAAATAATAGTGAGTTACAGACATAAGTGGTACATTATTATCAATGGTTGTTGTACTAATGGTTGTACTATACTTTGGTATCTTCAAATTGTTTTCTAAAGAAAATAAATAGAGCTATACATGAGTGACCAACTGAATATTCATTGACTACCCTCAATGGTTGTTGTAGGAAACACATAATAATAAACATACATCCATTTATGAAATAGCACAGGAACAATACAAACATTAAAGAGTTATGGACAGATTAGTAGGAAAATATCAATGGCTGCTGTAATACATGGTGGTATCTTCAAAGTGGTTTCTCAGGAAGATAGAGATATTCAAGAAAGATCTAACAAGTAGTTACAGCCTAAGGGTTGTGAAAAATAACGTATTACCTCCTTACCAGTGACTCCTTTCATTGAGGTGTGACGGCTGGAAGGAAGGCCAGGATTGAAAAGAAGGACTGAGAAACTTGCATCTGTGTCTAGCAAAAGGCTGTTTACTTTTTCTATATAGTCATGATTACCCGGGCCTCCTCCATGGAGATGACAGTCCAGCCATAGAGAGAAGGCAGAGTATACCCAGGGCCCCCTCATTCCTGTTAGACTAACTGGTAGGATGGGTCTGAGCTCTGGGGCCTCTGCTTCAGAGGGCAGACCAATCTCCAGTGGTCACCTTTGCATTCAGGGCATGGCCCAGGGGGCTTCTTAGGGCAGTTCTTCTTGAGGTGGCCTGGCTTTTAACAGTGGTAGCAGATGAATGCAGTGGTCGAGTTCTTCTTGGGGCCTAGAGAATTAGACTTAGGGTCTGTTTCTCTTAATGCTGCAGCAAAAGCAGCTGGTTTTTATCGATCTCTTTGTTTTCTCTTTGGCCACCTCCTCATCACTGCTACAGAATACTGAGGAAGCAATTCTTACTAACATCTCAAGTGAGCCATCTGGGGCACAAGCCGTTTTTTGTAGCTTTTTCTCTCCAACCTCCCAGTGCACTGGAACACCGCAACCACTTAGTGTCCTCTCCCCAACCATCAGCACAGGCAGCAGGAATCTCTATGCAGACCTTTCCAGACCTCCATGCGCTCCTCCACCACAGCCTGTACTGTCAGGGGAAGAATGGCTTCCAGGTGGTCTCCCCAGGTATTGCACAAGGTCCTCCTGGTTTCCAGCTTCCGAACGGCTCTCATGACCTTGGTCAACTAAACCTCTGAGTCTTAGGGCATAGTCTATATTCTCGTGTTCTCTGAGTTGTTGTTCAGCAACTGCTCCTCCGCTGACTCTGGACCTTTCTGGTTCTCAACAGCAGGGGTAAGAGCAACATATTGTGTGGCATGAATTCCCAGGAGTTTCTCCATGTAGGGATGATTCATGCACGTCCCCAGGCGGGCCTTTGCAGCCAGCATGTGGTGGGCCAATTGTGTCATTTCTTCTCTATGCCATGATAGTTCTCGACCACACTGTGGTGGCTGGCCTGAGGGCCAGCACGTGCAGTCAAGCAACTTCCCAGGTGCCCGCTGCCCACCTCCCGGGCGCAAGTGTGGCTAGGGTCTAGTCCAAATGCCGGCACTCCCCGCCATGCCTAATGCTTTTATTCTTAAAATCATTAGCATAGTAAAAGGTGGAACAAGAAAAATAGTCTACACTAAACTATAACCAATTATTTAAAATTGTTTAAAAATTAATGAAAGCCAGGATATCCTCAGCTGAGGATCACCTTGATTGAAACTCATACCATTTTAAAAAAGAAAGCAAAATGAATAAGGATAATGAAAATATTAACTTGAACTGTCATTCCTAACACAAAGCTCAATCTGCCTTTGATCCATCGCTTGGGCTAGTGCCCTAGAACAAATTTCCTTTTTCCTTTTGAAGGAAGCAGTTAGAGTGCCACATTTAAATAAAAGTCAAAAGGACAGATATACTCAAAGTGTCACCTTCACATAGAGGTGCAAGTGTATTGTTAACTTATCTAAAATCTTTTCAGAAGTCTCCAGCATCTGCAGAATCAGTGCAAACTCATGAGTAAGACATCCCAGGGCCTCCTCGGTGTGTCCACTAAATGAACTCTGAATCCTCTGTGCCACTGAGGCCCACCACCCAAGTTCTCCAGGAAAACAGCACTGCCCTAAACATGCTATATCCCTTTGTTAGTTTAATTCAAGTCCACCTCAGATTCTTTCATAACAATCTCACAAAGTCTTCTACACATCTTTAACCTCCAACATCCCCATTCGGTGAAGACTTCTCCAATTCCCTTTAGGTATAAATAACCCACTTTCCCTGGTTTCTTTCATAGTATATGTTGCATTGTTCCCTATTAGTACTGTGGAATTTTTCCTGATCATACAGATAAATTTGACACATTTTTCTCCCTTCCCTTATTTCTAAAACTTGAACGTAATAAAGTCATTAAAGGTAAGGCTATTTTATTTTATTATGTGGTTCACAGTACTTAGAACAGCCCCTTACATATTGGTGATCCAAACTATCTGTTCAATTATTCTGTTTGCTCATGAAAGTAAGAAACCATGTCAAATTCTAGTACTGGATCCAGAATGCCAATGATCATTTCAAAAAACAAGACGTTTAACAATGTATCACTAAATTCATATTAGAACTTTACAAGGGCATCCTATCTATTTTATTTTATTCATCAAGCTTACTTATTTCCAACAGTTCCTAGTGTGTAGTGGAGCTCAAAAATATTTGTGGTTAGAGTGTAGCTCAGTGGTAGAGCACTTGCATAGCATGTGCAAGCCCAAACATAGAAGACAGAAAGATAAAGTCAAATACAAGGAAATACAGAAAATAAAGGAAGGATGGTAGAAGATCCCCACACACACAAAGAAAATACATATATAAGGAGAGACGTTACTCAACTGTAAAGTATGAGTTGTGGAGCCCCAAAGTGGACACCAAAAGGAGTGGAATGATCCTTAGAGCTATCAATATTTCACAAAACTCTGACTTAAGAATATACTCTGACTAAACCTTAAAGCTTTAGTAATTGTTAAAGCCTAGGTACAAAATCTTTTTATGCAACACAAAACAAGAGATTATTAGCAGCAGGCAAACTTCCTCAAAAGAGGCCCTATTTGGGATATTTTTCACTTTCATGCTCCCAGGACAGAATATTATGAAAGGGCCAAGTGGGCAAATATGGAGAAAATACCAAATGTAGACAAAGGACAAAAAACTAGTGGAGACAGTAATGATTCTGAATCAGAAAGTTGACAAACTTTTGAATCCTGGCTCTGACACATCCTAGATATGTGACCTTGAATCAGTTAATTTCATTTAGTCCAGGTTTTCAAATGACAGGTAAACCTTATTACAAACTCTATACCCTATTGGGTGCTATAAAGGGTATAAGATGGAAAGTAAGATAAATACTCAGTGTAACTCCTGAGATATGGTAGGAATGGCTGCCACTCTGACTGCTAACATAGCACATATAAGAGAAAGAATCAAACCAACCTTCCTGCATGCTCATACTTACCTGTATTGTGCATATACAAAAAGTAATTTATTCAGTCTCATCAGGTATCAAAGATTAGAAAACATTTCCAGGGAATGTTACATCAAAAGATGACAGAAAGTTCAAAATTATTCAGTTCAATGTTTTTTATCAAAAAAAGATACCCAGATGGTGAAGAGGATTTTAAAACATGGAAAGATATTCTTTGCTCATAGATAGGAAGAAACAACATTGTGAAAGTGTCCATACTTCCAAAATTGTTATACATATTCAAAGTAATTCCAACGAAAATACCACTGGTATACCTCACAGACCTTGAGAAAACAAACCTAAAATTTATGTGGAACCTGAAGAGACTCCAAATAGGAAAAGCAATCCTGGGCAACAAAGGCAAAGGAGAAGGTTTCACAATTCCTGATTTGAAGTTATACTACAAAGCTACTGTGACAAAATAAAAATAGTATTGACAAAAAAATAGACCTGAAGATCAATGGAACAGACTAGAAGAGGCACACACAACCACAGAGACACACAGTCACTTTATCTTTGACAAAGGGGCCATCAGGTTCACTGGAAGAAAGATAGCCTCTGTAATAAATGGTGATGGAAAAACTTGCTTTCCAAATGCCGAAGACTAGAACTAGACCCAAGCTTATCACCATGCACCAAATTAAAGCCAAAATGGCAGAAAGATCTAAATATTAAAATAGAAACACTAGATTTATTGGAAGAGAATGTAGGTGGAAGTCTTGAAGACATGGGGGTAGCTGGAGAGTTCATGAACAAAAACCAAACTGCATGGGAAATACTTCAAAGAATCAAAAACTGGGATCTCATCTCATTGAAAAGTTTTTGCACATCAAAAGATATCACCAACAGAGTGAAAAGAAAATCCAGGAATTCACAAAAACTTTTAGCCAACTGCTCCTCAGACAAAGGATTCCTGTCTAGAACATATAAAGAATGAAAAAAAAAAAAATCAGGCTCCAAAAATTCAAAGACCCAATCAAAAAATGGGCATCTGAGATGAATACACACTTCTTACATGAAGAAATACAAATGACAAATAAATATATGAAAAAATGTTCAATATCATTTATCATTCGAGAAATGCAAATTAAAACAACACTGAGATTTCATCTCACCCCAGAAAGAATGGCTATCATCAAGAAATCAACCCATCACAAATGCTGGAGGGGCTGTGGGGAAAAATGAACTGTTCTCCGCTGTTGGTGGAAGTGTATACTGCTGCAACCACTGTGAAAATCGGTCCAGAGATTTCTCAGTAAACTAAGGATAGAGGTCCCTTTCAACCCAGCTATTGCCCTCCTGAGTATTTTTCCAGAACAACTGAAAACATCACACCACAACAATATATGTGCACCCATGTTTATAGTAGTGCAATTTGTAATAGCTAAATCTTGGAAACAACCCAAATGTCCATCAATTGAAGAATGAATTTTAAAAAGATGTATTTTTATACAATGGTGTGTTACTTGGATATAAAGGAAGATAAACTCAAGTCTTTTATAGGTAAATGGATGCAACTAGAGACCATACTCATAAGTGAAATATATCAGATTCACATGTGTAAACATTGGATTTTTTCCCTACTATAAGAACCTGATAAAGTAAATAAAATCTGAAAGGTACAGTAGATATTGTGAAAGGGAAAAGAAACTGCTCAACTAGGAAGGAGCAAATGGGGCAAAGGAGGGGACAGGAAAAATAAAGAAGGAAGAGAAAAAAAATATATATATATATACACAGGATAGGTAGGAAAATTGTACTACTAATATGTTTGTTTATTGAAAGGAACTGTTAATGTGCAATTGTTTGATCAACCTTATATGGCTATATCTGGTTATCTGGGCAACCATTTTGAAGATAACATTATATTATACAACTACCACTGTTAATATTCTGTCACCTTGTTTTGAAATTCTGTATCATTTTTATTGTTCTCTATGCTGTTTTGTTACTGTATTTATTTTTATTTTGGTTTTTCTCTTTTCTTTTTAAAAGGAAAAGTAATTATATGTATATACAAGGATAGCTGGGAAAGGTGTATTTCTGATGTCTGTGGTTTATTGAAAGGAACAGTCCATTAAAATTTTCTTTTTTCTTGACCAATTTTACATGCTTGATTCTGGTAATCAAAAGGACTGATCTGAAAACAACAATATGCAGTATAATAACCATTGTTGAGCTCCTACCATCTTGTACTGTCAAGCTCTGTATCATTTCCAATGTTTTTGCTTACTTGTTCCTGTCTTTGATTGTTTGATCAGTCTTACACTCTTACGTCTGGTGGACTGAGCAACTTTATTGAAGATAACAGTATGTAATGTAGCAACCACTGTTAATTCCTATCATTTTCTTTTGAGGTCATGGACCATTTTTGTTGTTTTTGTGTTTTGATTTTGTCTTTATTGCTGTTTTGTTATTTTTCTATCTTTAAAGTAAAAAAAAAATTAAAAAGGAACTTTTGGAACCCCCTCAAAGATGATAAGAATAGGAATAATTACCTGTCCTGAGAGAACGTCTCCAAAAGTCAGCCTTCCTTATGTGTGCTTACCAGACATCATAACTGAGGGTGAGGACAGCTTGGAGAGGGAAGGTCAAGAGGAAGAAGGCAGACTGTGAGAAGCCACCTGAAAATCTGACCCAGGAGGTGGATCCCTGTGTCAAATCACCTGCAAGGTCAGAAGACCTGTCTAGTGGCTTTAGGTGCATGGGATGCTGCCAAGTCTTCCCCAATTTGCATATGCTTAGGAAAAACCTGGAGTATGGGGTTGAGGAAGGTGTTTTATGCTTTAATCTTGCACTTGCCAAGCTGCACAACAAAAGGAAAGCAACAGGATCACAAGGAGGGAGAATGGGAATATCACAGCATCTGGAGATGATATGGAGATACTTTTGAGGTTCTTGTTATTTGGGGCTTTTTTTTTCTTTATTATTATAATAAATATAAGCTAAACCATTAATCTGTTTCTGGAAAATATAAGTCAGAGGTAACAACTCCAGTGCACACCACAAAACTTTGTCGTCCACAAAATAGCAGGCACAAGCACCTTCACAACATAAACCTCTAGTTAATTTTTCTTCCCATCTCTATTCTATCTTTATTTTATTATTTTGTGGAAATGTTGGTATTACATTGTTTCCATTCCTTGTGGGAGATTGGTACAGGTACATAATGCACCTTAATTCATTTTTTATCTCCTCCTCCCTCCCCTCTCCTACATCTTTTGTTACCTTTTCCCTTTTAGAAAGATTTATCTCCCCACCTCCTGCTATCCTCTTTTATTTTGTTTTTATTTATACTTGGGCTTCTCATACAAAAGAAATCATGACATATTTAAGTTTGTGTTTCCGATTTATTTTACATCACATTATGTTCTCAAGGTACATCCATTTTTGTACAAATGACTCAAGTTTGTCTTTCTTTTGGCAGAATATATTCCATTGTGTTTAAAAACCACATTTTCTATATCCAATCTTCTCTTGATGGACATATTAGGTGTTTCTAAGATTTAGCTATTATGAATTGTGTTGTTAGAAGCATAAGTGAGCATGTATCACTGTAAAGTCTTCAACTTTTGGGGGAAGACATCCAGAAGGGAACAGCTGGATCAAGAGGAATTTCTAATTTCAGTTTTGTGAGGAATCTCCATACTGATTTCTAAAGTGATTATACTTCTTTGATCCATTTTGTCACTAGCTTAGTGCATGGTGATAGACATGGGTCTAGTTTTAGTCTTCAGCATGTACAGAGCCAGTTTTTCCAGCACTATTTATTAAAGAGGCTATCTTTCTTCCAGTGAACATGTTTGGTCCCTTTATCAAAGATAAGTTGGCTGAGTGTGTTTCTAGTTGTGCCCGCATCTTCTACTCTGTTCCTCTGGTCTTCTGCACCCATGTTCATAGCAGTACAATTTGTCATAGCAAAATCTTGGGAACAACCCAAATGCCCATCAGCTGAAAAGTGGATAAGAGAAATTTGGTAATTTTATACAATAGAATATTTCTTGGCTACAAAGAAAGTTAACTTGAGGCTTTTATAGGTAAATGGATGCAACGAGAAACTATACTCATAAGCAAAATAAATCAGACCTGCATGTGTAAACACCATACTGTCTCACTAATGTAATAATCTGAAAGAGTAAGTAAAATTGAAAGATATAAGGTGGTAGGAATTCAACAATGCTTGTTATATTGCATATTGTTGTCTTCAAATTAGTTTTTCCAATTACCAGATATACACATGTAAAATTGGTAGATTGTTTCTAATTTTTCTTATTACTTGTTATTGTCTTTATTTGTTTGATCAGTCTTGCATTCCTGCATCTGGTAATCTGAGCCACTTTGTTGAAGTTAACAGTATGTAATATAATAACCATTGGTAATTCATCTTGTTTGAAATCCTGTATCATTTTTATTGTTTTTATATTCCTTTTCTTGTCTTCATAGTTGTTCTTTTGTTCTTTTTTTCCCTTTAAAATTAAAAAATAACCCTAAAAGGTATAATAGATATTATGAAAGGGAAAGAAACTGCTTCATAGGAAAGAACAACTGGGATGAGGTAAAGAAGAAAAGAAAGAAGGAAGCGACATTATCTATCTGACTATCTATCTATCTATCTATCTATCTATCTACCTATCTATACACACACATACATATACACACACACAAGATAGCTAAGGTAATTGTGGTTCTGGTTTGTATTTGTTTGCTGAAAGGAATAATTAATATTTAATTGTTTGATCAATCTTGCATGCTTATATCTGGTAATCTGAATAACTAGGTTGAATAACTAATACAACAACAGTTGACTGCCTATCATCTTGTTTTGAAATTATGTATCATTTCATAGTGTTTGTGTTGTTTTGTTGTTGTCTTTATTTTTTTTCTTTTCTTTTTAAAATAAAAAATATTTTTAAAGTGATTATGCTAATTTACACTTCCAGCAAAAGTGTATGTTGAACCACCCTTGCATCCCTGGCATGAGGTCTAATTGGTCATGATGTACGATCCTTTGGATAATTTATTGAATTGTCTTTGCTGGTATCTTAGTGATAAGTTTTGCATCCATATTCATTAAAGAGATTGGTCTGTACATCTTCCTTTTGGTTGGATTGTTGTCTCGTTTTGAAATCAGGGTAATGCTAGCTTCCAAGAATGACCTTGGGAATACTCGTTCACTTTCAATTTTATTAAAACTTTTTGAAGAGTTTAATGACAATTTGTTAAAACTTCCCTGAAGTTTTGGTAGAAGTCAGCAGTGAATCCATCCAAAGTAGGACTTTCCTTTGTTGCAGGATTTTTATGGTAGCTTTAAATTCATTGCCTGTTGTAAGGGTGTTCATTTTTTTTTAATCTTTCTGGTTCAGTTTTGGTAATTCATATGTATCCATTTCACTTGAATTTTCCAATTTATTGGTATACAGCTTTGCAAAGAAGTCTTTTTTGTTTGTGATTTCACCTTTTACATTTCTAATTGCATTGTTTGTGTGTTTTCTCTCCCTACTTTTTTGTTAGATTGGCTAAGTCTTCTACTTTTTTTAAAAAAAAAACCAACTTTTAGACTCATTCATACTTTGTACTTTTTAGTCTCAATTGCTTTGATTTATTCTTTGATCTTTCTAATTTCCTTCCTTGTATTTGCCTTGGGTTCAGATTTTTCTTGTTTTTCTAGGACCTTGAGGAGAATCATTAGGTTATTTATTTGGGCTAGCTCTGTTTTTCTGATGTGGGCATTCACAGTTATAAACTTTCCTCTTAAGACCACTTTTATTGTGTCCCCTAAATTCTAGTATGTTGTACTGGCATTAGTTTTTAGTTCTAGAAACTGTCTTATTTCTTCCTTGATTTGTTGTGTAATCACCTGTTTACTTAAGAGGGTATTGTTTGGTTTCCATGCACTTGAATAATTTCTGTTTTCTGTTGTCACTGATTTCTAGTGTCATTGTGTTATGATCTAATAATATGCATGCTATAATTTCAATCCCTTTATATTTACTTAAGCTTGCTTTATTGGCTGTGGTCTATCTGCAGAAAGTTTCATGTGCTACTAAGAAGAATGTACATTATTGTTAAAACACTGTAGGTATTAAGTCCATTGGTTTGAGGGTTTTGTTCAATTCTGATATTTCTTGGTTGATTTTTTTTTTTGTCTATCTGATCTATTTGTGATAATAGGGTATTAAGTTCCTCCAGTAGAATTGTGCTTATGTGTCTGATATTTTATAACCGTTGTACTTGCTTCATTAAATTTGGTGAAACAATTTTTGGTGCATGCATGTCATATTCTTACTTCTTCTTCATTGATTGTTCCCTTAATCAATATGTGGTGACCTTCTTTGCATCATTTGATCAATTTTGGCTTAAAACCCACTTTGTCTGAATATAGTACAGCTACACTTGCTTTTAATCAGGTTCTTGCTGTGGGAAAGTTGTTTTCTATTCTTTGATTTTCCATGTATGATTTTTTCTGGTTGAATTTGTTTTTCTATACAACATACTGCTGCATTTTGTTTCTTGACCTATTCTGCTACACTGTGTCTTTAATTGGGGTGTTGAGACTATTCTTATTGAAAATTATTGTGGATAAGAACTGATTTATTCCTGTTTTTAGCTTAGTTTACTAATGCTAATTTCCTTCTGCTTCTGCTTAACTGTTCCCCCTACCTGCTGTATTCATTCTATTGGCGTTTTTGTCATTCTTAGCTTATTTCTCTCTAGATATTACAGAAAAGATTTTTGAGTGTTGATTCAGTTGGTCATGAATTTCTTTGGGTGCACTTTATCATGAAAATATTTTTCTTTGGAGTCCTTTTATGGACTCTAATTCACTGCTATGCTGATTATTTAAGCTACATCCCCAGCCCCAAATATTTTCGTTAAAAATGTTTCAATAATTTGAGGCTTTTTGTAAAATAGTGTTCTATCATAATTTGCATAAGTTCCTATTGTTGACCATTCAAGTAAATTTGATTCATTATAGCCAATGTTGTATAGTTCAATACCAAAGCAGTAAAAATAAATGCTTTTATCATCATGTTTATTTTCTAATTAGCAAAAGGGCTGCCTTCCATGTGCCCATGCAGAGGCAGAACTTGCAGGTTTACCAGGGAAATAATTTCTTGGGCACAGTGTGTGTGCTTATTTAGGACTCAGTTTCTCTGGGAACATGGTGAGAGAGGGGCTGGTAGTGTGGGGTTGAGATCTGGAAACTGCAAGAAACCGATGTGCAAAAAAAAAAAAAAAAAAGAAAGAAACCGATGTGCTTCTGTAAATGTGCACGTATGATATGAGTTCATTGTGTAACTATTACATTACAGAGGTTGCCCATACTAGAGTTTTCTTCAATTACATGAGCAAGTGACTTTGTTTTGGAAGGAGCTTTCATTGGTTTGTACTCAACTTTCCACACACACAGGAAAAGGCAGGACATAAATGAATTTGGGCACACTGATTAGCGCTCACAGATTTTTTTGGTGGTAATTTACAAGTAAATATATTATGTCACTAATGTGATGTGAGACAGACTCCTTGGCTAGATTGAAAAGTTGCTCAGTTTTATTGAGGACAAAGGGAAATATTTACAGTTAGGTGATGAAGAGGAAGGACCTAAGATCCAGAGCTGAACTCCTGCCAGTGCAGGCCTTCCTCCCTACTCAGTTTTCAGATCTGATGTCGCTGCTCTTTAAAAAACTCCTGACACTCTGGAGGGTCCTAGTCTCCTTCATTTAACTGGCTGTTTTCTTTTTTCTTTTATTTTAAAGAGAGTAGTAAGTGAAATATAAACAAACAAAAAATAGAACAATAGCAGCATACCTGTATCACAAACATAAACCGAAGCAGGAACATTTAAAGCGATGCAAGGTTTCAAGACAAAATCATACGAGTTAACAGTGGTTGTTATATTACATGTCGCTATCCTCAACTACGTTGCTCAGATGACCAGATGTAAGAATGGAAGAGAGTTCAAATTATTAAAGAAAATAAGAAAATAATTATTAGATAAAACATTAGAGATAATACAGAGTTTCACTAGACAAGATGGTAGGAATTCACTATGGTAATTCCATTATATACTGTTACCTTCAAATCAGCTGCTCAGATTACCAGACACAAGCATGCAAACTTGATAAGAACATAAAAAATTCTAAGCATAAACTATTTCTTTCAATGTACCATCAGACATCAGCAATACAGTTATTGCAGATACTCATATATATATATTTATATTTTACCTTCCTGCTTTCTTTTTTCTTTCCCTCATCCCAGTAGTTCCTTCCTTTGAGCAATTTCTTCCCCTTTCCTATCATCTATTGTACGTTTTGAGTTTTACTTATTCTTTCAGATTCCTACACCAAGGAGACAATACGCTGTTTACACATGTGGGCTCGATTTTTCTTTCACTTGTGAGTATGGTCTCTAGTTGCATCCATTTACCTACAAAAGCCTCGAGCTTATCTTTTTTATAGCTGAGTAATACTCCATTACATAAAAATACTTTTTATCCACTCCTCAGTGGATGGGCATCTGGGTTGCTTCCAAGATTTAGCTATAACAAATTGTGCTGCAATAAACATGGGTGCACATATATCACTGTGGTATGATTTCTTTAATTTTTCTGGGAAAAAACCAAGAAGGGGAATAGCTGGGTTACATGGGACTTCCAATTCAAGTTTTGTGAGAAATGTCCAAACTGATTTTCACAGTGGTTTCACCATTCTACACTCCCACCAGCAGTAGGGTAGGGTTCCTTTCTCTCCATAGCCTCTCCAGCATTTGTTATTGGTTTATTTCTTAATGATAGCCATTCTTTCTGAGGTGAGATGGAATCTCAGTGTTATTTTAATTGGCATTTCTCAAATGACTAATGATGTTGAACATTTTTTCATGTATTTATTTGCTATTGCTATCTCTTCATTAGAGAAGTGTGTATTCACCTCAGATGCCCATTTTTTGATTGGGTCTTTGAATTTGGGTTGCCTGATGTTTTTTTAATTCTTTGTATGTCCTAGATATTAGTCCTTTGTCTGAGTGACAGTTGGCTAAAACTTTTTCCCAATTCATGGGGTTTTTCTTTTTTAACTCTATTGGTGATTTCTTTAGATGTGCAAAAACTTTTCAGTAAGATGAGATCCCAGCTGTTAATTCTTTGATATATTTCTCATGCAGCTTGGTTTCTGTTCATGAACTCTCTGCTACACCAATGTCTTCAAGATTTTTGCTTACTTTTTCTTCCAATAAATTTAGTGTTTCTGTTTTAATATTTAGATTTTTGATCCATTTTGACTTTAATTTAGTTCATGGTGAAAAACATGGGTCTAGTTTTAGTCTTCAGCATGTGGAAAACCAGTTTTACCATCACCATTTATTAAAAAGGCTATCTTCCATTGAACATGTTTGGCTACTTTGTCAAAGATAAGGTGACTGAATGTGTTTGTAGTTGTATCTATATCTTCTAATCTGTTCCATGGATCTTCAGGTATATTTTTGTGTCAGTATCATGCTTACTTTATCACAGTAGCTTTGTAATATAATTTCAAGTAAGGAACTGTGATATCTCCAGCCTTTTCTTTGTTTCCCAGGATTGATTTTGCTCTTCTAGGCCTCTTCTGGTTCCAGATGAACTTTAGGAATGTTTTCTCTAGATCTGTGAGGTTTACTAGTGGTATTTTAATTGGGATTGCATTGAATCTGCACCACACTTTTGGGAGTATGGCCATTTTCACAATGTTAGGTCTTCCTATCCATGAGCAAGGAATATCTCCATTTTCTGATATCCTCTTCTTTCTTTTTTCAGAGCACTATAATTTTCACCATACAGATCTTTTGCTTCCTTTGTTAGATTGATTCCTTATTGTTTCATCTTTTTAGGATGCTATTAAGAAAGGTGTGATTTTACTGATTTCTCTCAGTCTGCTTGTTTCTTTTGTACAGGAATGCTATTGATTTTTGAGTGTCAACTTTGTATACAGCTACATTCCTGAATTTGGTTATTAGATCCATGAGCCTTTTGGTGGAGATTTTGGGATCTTCTATGTAGAGTATCATGTCATCTGCAAATAATGACAATTTCACTTCTTCCTTTCCTATTCTTATTCCTTTTATTTCTCTCTCTTCTCTAATTGCTTTAGTTAAAATTTCCAGAACTATATTGAATAAGAATGGTGACAGTGGACATCCTTGTCTTGTTCCTGATTTTAAAGGGAAAGCTTTCAATTTTTGGCCATTTAGTATGATGCTAGCCATTGGTTTGTCATAGATGGCTTTGATCAGCTTGAGGTAAAGGACATCTTTTCCTATTTTCTGTAGGGTTCTTATCGTGAATGAGTGTTGGACTTTATCGAAGGCTTTTTCTGCATCAGTGGAGACGATCATGTGATTTTTGTCCTTGGTTCTATTGACATAGTGTATTACATTGACTGATTTGTGTATACTGAACCATTCCTGCATTCCTGGTATGAATACCACTTGGTGCTGCTGTCTAATCTTCTTGATGATTTGTTGTATTCTGTTTGCTAGTATTTTATTGAGAATTTTTGCATCTATATTCACTAGGGAGATTGGCCTGTATTTCTCTTTTTTGGTTGGGTCTTTCTCTCGTTTTGGTATCAGGTTAATACTTGCCTCCAGGAATGAGTTGGGGAGAGCTCCTTCCCTTTCAATTTCATTAAAGAGTTTGAGAAGAATTGGTGTTAAATCTTCTCTAAATTTCTTTTAAAATTCAGCTGTGAATCCGTCATGATCTGGGCTTTTCTTCATTGGCAAGTTTTTTATTACATTCTCAATTTCACTGGCTGATATTGAGTTATTCAGAATTTTCATATGTTCTTTATTCAGCTTTGGTAATTCATATATATATATAGAAATCTGTCCATTTCCACTATGTTTTCCATCTTATGAAAGTAAAGATTTTCAAAGTAGGTATAGATGATCTTGTAAATTTCTTCTGGATATGTAGTGATTTCATCTTTTTCATTCCTTATTGTGTGTATGTCAGTTTTTTTCTTTCCTCTTTTTTTTTTTTTTTTTGATAAGGGTAGCTAGGGGTTTATCTATTTTATTTATTCTTTCAAAGAACCAAGTCTTCGATTCATTAATTCTTTGTATTGCTTTTTAGTCTCCATTGCATTAATTTCCTCCCTAAGCTCTATAATTTTCTGCCTTCTTTGGGCTCTGGGTTTGAATTGCTCTTCTTCTTCTAGGAACTTGCAGTGCAGCATAAGAGTGTTTATTTGTGCTTGTTCTCTTTTCCCAAGGTGGGAATTCACCACTATAAATTCCCTCTGAGGACTCCTTTCCTTATGTCCCACAGGTTCCTGCAGGTTGTATGTACATTTTCATTTTTTTGTAGATAGTGTTTAATTTCTACTTTGATTTCATCTGTGACCCATTGGTTATTTAGGAGGGTGTTATTTAATTTCCAACTGTTTATGGAGTTTTTGTGTTTTCTTTTGTCATTAATTTCCCAATTTCATTGCACTATGTTCCGATAGTATTCATGGGATCATTTCCATTCCTTTGCATTTACTTAAACATGTTCTACGTACTAGTATATGTTCTATTTTAGAGAATATCCAATGTGCAGCTGCAAAGAATGCATATTCTGATGCTATCAGATGTAATACTCTGTAAAGGTCTACTAAGTCCATATATTCACATGTTTGGTTAAGTTCTATTATTTCTTTCCCAATTTTTTGTCTAGTTAATCTATCTCTTTGTGACAATGGTGTGTTAAAGTTCCCTGTTATGATTGTGTTGCTGCTTATTTCATTTTTGTCTGTTACAGTTTGTCTTATATAGTTGGGTGCTCCTTCATTTGGTGCATAGCTATGATTATTATCTCTTCCTCTTGCAGCTTTCCTCTCAGAAGTATGTTGTGATCTTCTTTATCTCTTTTGATTGTTGTTGGTTTGAAACTCGCATTGTCTGCAAACAGAATAGCTATACCCAATTTTTTCTGGGTTCCTGTCTTGTGTAATATTGTTTTCCATTCATTTTCTATGTATTTTCTTTTGCGTTAAATGTGTTTCTTGTATACAGCATATAGTTGAATTTTGTTTTCTGATGCACTTTACTAGTCTGCTTCTTTTGGTTGGTTCATTGAGACCATTTACATTGATGGTTATAACTGATATGCATTGACTTATCTTTGTCATGTTATTTTCCTGCTGTTGGACTCTCCTTTTTCCCTCTGTTTAATTGCTTGCTCTGCTTGGTGGTTCCTTTCTGTTATAGTTCTTGAAGTTGTGATCTGTTTTATCTCTTTCTAGAATATCTTTTAGTACTCTTTGTAGGATTGGTTTGACACTTATGAATTTCTTCAGTTATTCTTTATCATGAAAATATTTTATTTCTCCATTAAATTTGAAGGATAGCTTTGCAGATACATCAATCTGGGTTGGAACTTGTTTTCTGTTAGTACCTGAAGTACTTTACTCCAAGCTCTTCTTGACTTTATGATTTGTGTTGAGAAGTCTGCCCTGATTCTGATAGGCTTTCCTTTATAGGTGATCTGTTTCCTTTCTCTAACAGCTTTTAATATTTTGAGCTTTTGTTGAATTTCTGGGATCTTGATCATTGTATGTCTGAATGTAGATTTATTTTGGTTATGATTAACTGGAGTTCTATATGCTTTATTTTCTATATGTCTGATTCTTTTTCCATGCCTGGGAAATTTTCTGCTACTATTTCTGCAAATAGTCTTTTTATGTCATTTGTGTTGACACCTGCTATTTCATTGATACGTACTACTCAGAAATTATTTTTCTGTGTTTCATCTTGCAGTTGTGAATTGTTATATCTTGGCTCCTTGTTATTTTTAACAGATCCCTCCTTTCACATTCATTAGTGGCAATGCTGCCTTCAAGGTCTAAAAGTTTATCTTCAGTTTTTTTCAGGTGGTTTTGTCAGCTTTCAATGGACTTTTTAATTTCCTGGATAGCTGTTTCAATCTGTTTCATACATTTCAGTTCTTTTCTATATTGTTCACTTAAGGTTTCCATGAGTTGTCTATGCTCCTCTATTTTCTTATCAATGTCATCTTTGGATATACTGAACATTTCTTTCATTATTATTGTCATTTCTTTTCTTACCTGAGACATTATTTCTGGTCTGATGTCTTCTATGGCCTGATGGAGTTGTTTCTTTACTTCAGTTGCTATCATTTCAGAAATATCAGGTGTATGACTTCCAGCCTCTTCTGTGTTGATGTCTCCTGGACTTGTTCTGGGTGGTGTGGAGGTCTGCACTTGCATTTTTCTCCTTGGTTTTGTCATTTGTGAAGATCTAGAGATTCCCTGGAGTGCAGCCTCACTCTCCCTATTGTGTGTGAGTGGCAGGCCGAGTGTCTGAAGATCCACTGTGCTCAGTGCAGCTCCTGCACTGGAGAGTGGTGACAAGGTGGGGTCCCAGATGCTCCTGCACTTTCCTGCATTCAATTGGTTCCCAGGCCTGTGTGGGTAGGGTGAGGGAGACTTGCTGGAGTTCCAGAAGCTGTGTGGGGTTTGGCCCAGCTTTCACAAGAGTCGAAGGATGCAGGTCATATTTACCAGGCTTCAGATATTGCCCAGGATACAGCTTACTTCCCACAATGGAAGGGGAGGTGGGAGGGTGGGCTCTATGAGGCCGCTGACTCTGTCCAGGTTTCAGCTGAGCTCCCAATGGGGTGTGGGCTGTCTTTGAGTGACCACCAAGGTCCCAGAAGTTGTCTAGGGCTCCACATGCATCACACACTAGTGGCGGAGGTACTGGAGTGGCTCACCAGCATTCCTAAAGATGTCCGGAATTCAGCCCAGTCCTTGCAGACACACTATGGATGTGGTGAGTAACCACCAAGACCCCAGAGGGTGCCTGGGCTTCCACCTGCCTCACACACTGGTCAGGGAGGTGCAAGGGCAACTCACCGGGGTTCCTGAAAATGTCCAGGGTTCAGCCCAGCCCCCATAGACCATAACTGGCTGTTTTCAATCTACTTACCCCTTCCAAAGCACCCAGAACAAATTGCTAAATTCTGCACATATGGAGTTCAAAAGAAATTGTGATGAAGGAAATAAAGTACTTTGGATAATTAAAGGATTTTTTTTTTGGTAGTGTCAAATGTTATCTTCTATAAATTGCATTGTATTCTTATTTTATTACCAGGTCTTTAACCCAAGTAAAGAAATACCTTGCTTTTGTGGAACATTTCAAGGGTATTTCATAATGGATTTCCTAATAATGTGATGAGGTTCAGGATATGCTGCTTTAAAGTGTGAAGCCTTTGGGCTGGGGATGCAGCTCAGTGGTGGAGTCCATGTATAGCATGTGTGAGACCTAGTTTTTTTAAAAAAATAGTGATGTACTGAAGATCACTGTATTCTGATCTTCCCTCCACCCTTGTCCATGGAGGAGATCATAAGAGTCTCATGTGACAGTTGCTTTCCCCATTCCTGAAGGAGAGAAATGTCCATATGGGAACATTCTTGTCTGTGAATATGTAAGGTCATAGAGGAGAACCTGGACAAGGTCGCCATCTATCTCCATATATCACATCTCCTGTGTTCAACCCTATTTCTCCATAATTATCCAATTATTTAAGCCTAGCATAAAAACTCAGATTACCTAGCCATGGTGGCACATGCCTATAATCCCAGCCCCTTAGAGGTTGAGGTAAGAAGATTGCAAGTCAGAGCCCAACCGAGGTATGTTAGTGAGAAATTGTCTCAAAATGAAATAAAAAGCACTGTAGGTATGGCTCAGTGCTACAGAGGCCCTAGGTTCAGTCCCCAGTACCGTAAAATAACAACCACAGCAAAACCTCACAGGCTAAATTGTTTCAGGTCTTCATTACCTTACAAGCAGGTAAACAGCTGTTTCTTGAATTTGCATGCTTTTCTCCTGTGAATCTGTGAGAACTTCAGCTGTAAACCTAGCATGGGTGACGAAAAGATATTTTCTGACCCTACAGATGATAATTCTCGCTAGTTTTGAAAAGAATAGATAACTTCATGTTTATAGGATGCTTTTCTTCTAGCTCTTAAATTATGTCTTACATTTTAGAAGTATCTCTAGAGAAAACAAGAGGCCATTCTGGTATGTTTTACTTTCCTGTGCTTAACAAGCAGAACATTTCACAATTTGAAACAAATACCAGATTAGTAGAGGGAATCATTCTATTTCATGGGTTTGAAACAATCATGCAAAGTCATTGAATTATCTCTAAGGAAACATGGAGTGGTCAATGAGATGAAGTTAGCCGTATTGGGGGTTGGTGAGTGGAATAAAAAGTCACTGTTGGTGGGTATAGTGCCTCTTTTGGGGATGATGTGAATGTGCTAAACTTAGAGGACAGTGACAGCCTACAGCTCTGCAAATACACTAAGAGGTATTGAGTCATGTGCTCTAAAGGAGTGAACTGTCCAGTGCATTAGTAGTATTTCAAGAAAGCTATTTAAAAAGTAGCCATAGGATCAAACCTGATGCCAGAGAGGCAATTGTGCAGTCTATAAATTTGTACACTGCTTGTGGCCATTGAAGATGAGGCAGGGCTATTCTCTTATAAAGGCAGGTAGCTATGAAGAACAATGAAAATGTTCTTGGGTTCTGTAACATAAATTAGGGGAATATATGTTCAGTAATGACCTTAAATATGTGAAAATAATCACTGGACTTGTCACATACTTATTTCCCTCAGTCACTGCCCTCCCTTCTTTCTGCATATACATAAAGATATTTATTTGTAGTGTGGAGAAATGAAAGGTGATCTACCTGAGTGACAGCGGACCATAAATTTTGATGTATGAATTTGGGGGACTATTATGAAGTTATAAGATTAAGCTTTGTTGCAGTGAACATCTTTGTATGAGAACTTTTGTCTGTGTTTCCAATTATTTCCTTAGTATACAATGTAAAAATGATGTCAGATGTTTGTATATATTTTTTCTTAATATGACAGCAGGTTTCCCGCTTGACTAGTACGTAAATAAGATATGAGAAGTACAGAACTTGGGAAGAAGAAAGTAAAATTTACCCCTAAGTTATACATATTTGACAAGAATACCTTTTGTAAGCCTGATGGCCCTAGAGTAGTTATCGTGTGTGAGTGGCTCATTATTTTAATTTGAAAACTTTCGTAGAGTTAATATAAGATATTAAAAAGCAAACTGAAGACTTCAAAGCAGTGGGTAAGCGAAAGTAAAACTCAGTAGTACTCTCTGTAACAAGTATTTTTTTAATACAGGAGAAAGCGAGTCTGTTTTGTATGTGTATCAGGGAAGCTACCACTAGATGTCAGTCCTCTACAGCACATGGCTTAACGGGTCCTGCCTTTGCATAAGGAGTAGGAAGCACCAACAGAGGATCTTGGTCTTACAATAATGCTGTGCTTTTTACTAGAAATAAGTGTAAATTCTTCGTGTTGCATACAAGTAACAGAGTACCTTTTATACTAGGTAGCGTCTCGTAGAATATAGGGTAAAAAGTGCCTGTTAGTTATGCTTCCCAAACTTCAGTTTGCAGTTGAATCATAGGGAAATCACGGTAAAAATGCAGGTTACGACCTTATTACGTCTGGAATTGGACCTGAGGTTCTCAATTTCTGGGAGTATTGAAGGTGACTACAAGTGCAGGTTCTAGAGCCTAACTGCGTCCTGAAGCCTGGAGTGTTCACCACACTGCGCTGCCTCCCCATGGTGAGAGGCAGTGAATTTACTTCATCACAGCTCAGAAAACAACTTTCTTATCAGAAATAAGTGCAGCTTGGTTTTGCTAAGGTTAAGTCTATAACTTTGATTCTTTGTGAATTATAGAGTATAAACTGAATAACTCCAGGTCATATATTTGTCTTTCCAGTTTCATTTTTTGGTTAGTGTTTTGGTTTGTGAGTCCAAAAACTTTTTTTTAAGTCCAAAAATTCAATATTAATGCCTGTGTGGGTGTGTGTATTTTCAAAGGGGGATGTGTTTGAAATTTAAAATAATCTTTTAAAAATCTGAGCTGCTTTTTGAAGGAATGTGTAACTTTAGCTATTGTAAAAATATTATCTTAGCTTTCTATCCTCTTGAAAGTCGATGTTTGCAAGATTTAGTGAGTGGTATAAAAATGGACAAACATGTTACAGTGTGCAAATGTACTAAGTCAGATCTGAGTTTCTGTGGGTTTTCTAGGAGGGGGCGGTGTTGGGGATTGAACCCAGCACCTTATGCTTGCTGGGCAGGTACTCTACCACTGAACTGCACTCCTACTTTTTAAAATTTATTTATTTTCAGACAGATTCTTGCTAAGTCATCCAGGCTATGCTTGAACTTAACATTCTTCTGCTTTAGCCTTCTGAGTAGCTGCTAGATCATTTTTGAAAAAGGTGGATTTGGATTGATTTAAAGGTGTGTTACTAAAATAGGTAGGATTTATTTGATTTAGTAATTTGAACTCACTTTTGAGGAAAGAAATAAAATTATATAGTGGGCAGATTTTCTTTTCCTTTTGTTTTATTGTGTTACTAGAACTTCCATTGGTTGTACACATGATATTTTACCTAGTTAAGATAAATTCTCCATTTCGAAGTAGCATTTGGACAAGGATAGCATTTGTATTGACTGGATAGGAAGTCAGTGTGGAGCAAAGAAAAATATTATCAGTTTAAGGTCAACCGTATTTGCTTTGCTCAGTAAAATAGGATATTTCATACAGTCTATGCAATGTGTCTGGCCATTGTCAAGGTAGTTTTTAAAAGATATTTGAGTTAGAATTTTCTTTACTCATACTGTCTTAGACTGTGAGTAGATAATTATATCTTCAGCTACCTAAAATTTTCCCCGTGGGACTGTAACAGATTGATAAGCCTTATAATTCACAGGAATCTTTCAGGTGTGCAACAGACACTGGAAAGGAGTTACTGATTTGCTGGAGGTGCATGGGAAAGTTTAGGCACTGTAGTAAGTACAGTGTGTTACTCCTTCCTTGCATCATCTCTCTCCATCTGCTTATCTGTCTATCTGTCTCTCCATCTATCCATCCATCTTTCCTTCCATCCATCCATCCATCCATCAATCCCAACCAATGCATGTTCAGGAAGCATGTGTCATGTACCTGGGCACCATGTTAGTTGATTGGAATAGAAAGGTAAATAAAAGATAGTTTATGTTTTCAAGCAGTTCTCAGTGTAGGGGGCAGTGAATAATCAGAATTGAGGATAATGTAATATAAGTCATAGTAGAGATGAATATGCACAAAGTTACAGCAAAGCCCTGCATATGGAGCTGCTCCATGTATGCTGAGTGAATGCGTGTGTGGAGGGGAGCAAATCTGAGTGGAGAATGTGTTGCTGTTTTTATGTCAGCACTTCCTGTTTAGCTACTTTAATCTAGAAGACGGTAGTCTCACTTTCTAATAAAGAAACAACTTCAGGGCTGGGGATTTAGCTCAGCGGCAAAGCGCCTGCCTGGCAAGCGCAAGGTCGTGAGTTCGGTTCCCGGTACCGGAGAAAAACCAAAAAAAAA
>NW_004955560.1:121296-139819 GCF_000276665.1 Chinchilla lanigera
GTTCCCGGTACCGGAGAAAAACCAAAAAAAAAAAAAAAAAAAGAAACAACTTCATACTCTGACACAACTAGAATATCTTTGTAGAAAGTTTTCCTTGCCCAAAGTTTGAGCTACTCACATTCCTTTTGGGGTAGTTTGATTTTCTTGAGAAGATTACTTGTCAGACTTCAGAGCACCTAAAAAATTACTTTTGTTTAACAATCTCTGTCATTTTTAGGCTTCTAGATTGACATTCTTACCTACAATAAAAGCCCTTAATCTGATAGCCCCAAAACTATCTGCTCTAACTGCCAGCTGATCTCTAGTGGAGAAGGGTGTGCTCCTCTATAAGCTCACTATGACTGTGTTTGTGGAGAATAAATTTAAGGGAAGGTTAGGAAGAGGAAGTCACACAGAGATTAGGTGTTTCAAATGGAGGGACAGAAGAAGACAGCATGGTGCCACCGAAGAGGAGAAAAGGTGAGTTTCAAGAGGTAGCAGAGGAGTCAAAAATGTCACAGGTTAAGCAGCTGGAGCATGGAGAAGAAAACCTTGGAGTTGGACATTGGAGTCACTGGTGATCACAGGGGAGCAGTTTTAACAACAGGGCAAGAAGTTGGTCAGATTGCCTAGGATGAGGAATCCATTGAGAAGAAAAGGAAATCCCAAAGGCGAGCTGCTGTGTGAAGAAATTTGGCATGGAAGGCAGGAAAATTAGGGTCATAAATGCCAGGGAAATGAGTTTATAAGATGGGAGATGTCTGTCTTTGAGGACATGGAATAAAATCTTGATCTGATGGACAGAATACATTCTTAAGACGTTGCTGAGAAATTAACTTGAATAGTTTTGCTTTATTAAAGTTGTTTCTTGGATCACAATGTGCTTATTTTGTCCCTTAAAATGTTATTTCTCATCCCATAGTCCGGTTTAATTGTTCCCTTCTGATAATGAATTTGTGGTTTATGGAAAAAAGACTTCATTAGCGATTATTACCACCATCTGCATTTTCCATGTTTATCCTTCCCCATTTTCGCTTCTTTGTTATGTTATCCACAGTTATTTTTATTGCCCATAAGCTGTACTTTGCATGGGGATGTTTACACTTTAAGTTTTCCTGCTATCAGACAACTCAAGACTTAAAAGTTCCCATAAAGAAACAGAGGCCCTCACTTCCAGAGTGGCCCAAATTCTCTTTCAGTATGTTCAGTATCTTCAGTGTGTTCGAACTGTAGTTGTCAGCCAAGGGGATGAGCAGAATTTTACCAATAACATACATGAGTAGGATGCAATATTTTTTAAACCATAAAATGACTCCTGTAAGCTTATGTGGAATTATATTTTCACATACATAAAAATTGATGAATTTGTAATAAAATTCCTGCCAAGAAAAACAATGAACAGAAAGAGAAGTCAGCTGCCTTTTGCCTCATCTAGAGATGCTGTCAACAGTCAGATCCTCGGCCTGCAAACACTCCTGCTGACTACAGACAGCCTATTCTTGTCTGCACAGGGAACAGGTTAGAGGATTGTGAGGTCCCTGCAAAGATGTCTGGTTTCTTTGATTGCTGTCCATAGTGAACTGATCCACTCAGTGGGGTGAGTGGACAGTCAGAACCCAGCCTTGGCCTAGTGTAAGGAGTCAGTGCTAATAAGGGATTAACACTGTTTTCCTCTCCCAGAATCAGTGGAATCCACAGTTAATGTTTCAATAGCCATTGTTTCTCCAGTGAATCATGTGGCCTGTTTCCTAATACATATGGTTGAAGTATTAGAACCTCATGTTAGAGGACTCTCAGGGGTGTACTGGCTCCTATTCCATGTCCAGTCATTAAAGCAGAGGTGTTTTATGATACTGGAGAACTTCCTTCATTTGTTCTTAGATCTTTTGTGGATCCATTGAGATGCTGGAAGATGAAGGGGATTGTAGGATTGACTCTCATCCTGTGCTGGGTTTTCTCTGGTGTACGGAATTCATTTCTAAAGTCTCTGGTCCAAGACCTATAAAACAATGTTACTTTTAAATATCATCTTACTGTATATTATATAGTGTAACACTTTTAGTCCCTGGGGAAGGTTATGAAGAGAGGTTCCTATAGTCTGCAAATTCATTTTTTACCTAATCATTTAAAGTCATTACCTTTTCTAAAAGGTGAACTCTGATGGTTTCAGAATGTGATAGTCTGTACATTTATTTATTTATGCTTTTTTGTGATAAGGTCCTGCTATGTATTTCAGATTGGTCTTGGGCTCACTGTGTACCTCAGAGTACACAGCCTCTTTTTTTTTTTTTAATTTTTTTTTATTTTAAAGAGTAAAAGAAGGATAGCATAATAATGGGGGGGCTTACCAAATTACAGACAAAGTGGTAGGAAATTATCAATGGTTATTGTTTTACATATTGTTATCTACAAGATAGTTTCTCAGGAAAACAAATAGACAAATAATAGTGAGTTACAGACAAAAGAGGTAGGAGATTATCAATAGTTGTTGTACTATACTTAGGTATCTTCAAAGTGGCTTCTAAAGAATATAAGTAGAACTATACATGAGTGACCTAATGAATAATCATTCAATAATTCTCAATGATTGTTGTAGGAAACACATAATAATAAACATGGATCCATTTATGAAATAGGATAGGAACAATACAAACATTAGAGAGTTATGGATAAATTAGTAGGAAAATATCAATGGCTGCTGTAATACATGGTGGTATCTTCGAAGTGGTTTCTCAGGAAGACAGAGATACACAAGAAGGATCTAACAAGTAGTTACAGCCTAAGGGTTGTCAAAAATCAAGTGAGCCATCTGGGGCCAAATCCATTTTTTGTAGCATTTTCTCTCCAGCCTCCCAACACATTGGGACCCCACAACCAGTTAGTACCCTCTCCCCAACTGTCAGCACAGGCAGAAGGAATCCTGCTGCAGACTTCTCTGGAGCTCCACCACAGCCTGTACTGTCAGGGGAAGAATGGCTTTCAGGGAGTCTCTGCAGGTATTGTGCAAGGTCCTCCTGGTTTACAGCTTCTGAGCGGCTCTCATGACCCCAGTCCACAGGACCTCTGACTCCTTAGGCTTAGTCTGCATTCTCATGTTCTCCAAGTCCTTGTTCAGCAGCTGCTCCTCCACTGACTCTGGACCTTTCTGGTTCTCAATGGCAGGAGCAAGAGTGGCCCGTTGCATGGCATGTATTCCCAGGGTTTTTTCCATGTTTGAATGATTCACACAAGTCCATGGGTGGGTATCTGCAGCCAGTGCATGGTGGGCCAATTGTGTCATTGTTTCTCTGTGTCATGATAGTTCTCAATTGAGTGGTGGTGGCCGGCCTGAAGGCCTGCGTGCCACAGCGCTCTCGGCCTCATGGTTTCCTGTGCGCCAGGGGGCCTCCCTCCAGGGACCTACGAGGCAGGAAGTGAGCCAGCTGGAAGACCGGCGCTCCCCGCCAGTGGCTCCGCGTGCATTGGGGGCCCTCCCTCCAGGGGCCTATGAGGCAGGAAGCTAGCCAGCCGGAAGACCGGTGCTCTCCACCAGTGGCTCCCCGTGTGCCTGAGGCCCTCCCTCTGGAGGCCTACGAGGCAGGGAGTGAGCCGCCGGTCAGAAGACTGGCACTCCCTCCCCCCCCCCCGTGGCTCCCCATGTGCAGGGGGCCCTCCCTCCGGGGGCCTATGAGGCAGGAAGCTAGCCAGCCGGAAGACAGGCGCTCCCCGCCCCTACACAGCCTCTTGAGTGCTGGGGTTACAAGCATGCACCACCACACCTGGTTAAATATGGTAGTCTCGATGGGGTTTAATAATCATTTTTGATACTAAATATTTCATCTTGATTTTCTTTTAAGCAATGGAAAGACTGAAATATTACATATTTTACTCATTTAGAAGGAAAATGATAACCACAAGGTAGTTGTTCAAGCACACTGTGGTGAAGTTCTGCAGTTTTACAAATTAAAAAAAAAAAAACAGAAATGAAAGATCTTCCCCTCTAGTTTCTTGTAACCTCATTCAGTAGGCTTTTTCATTCTGCATGGACACTTGCTTACAGATTGAAATTCTGAACCAAAATTTAGAAATGTGCTCATCCTTGCTATAAGAAACCAATGTTTGTGTTGACTACTACAATTATTAATACTTGAATATGTATATAAGGTTTAAGGAAATTATCTTCCCAAGAAATAAGGAGATAGACTTTTTTTTTTTTTTTTTTTTTTTTTGATTGCTTGGCTGTCTTTTGAAACAAAGTCTTGTTATGTAGCCTAGGCTTGCGGTAAACTGGAAATCCTGCTGTCTCAGCTTCCTGAATGCTGGGATTACAAGTGTATGTCATTGTGCCCACCCTTTCTGATAGACTCTCAAATGGTTTCTAGTTTTTGGCAAATATGAATAAAGTTCTATATCTCTGTATGAAAAATATAAAAATAAGTGTCACATAGGTATAATTTTTTTTATTACTCTGCTAACAAATTTCCTAGTCCTTTTTGCATTTACAGAAAGTTATCACCCAAGGATATTGAAATTAGAAGTTTTTGTTTGTTACAAGGTGTTTTGTTTTGTTTTGTTTTGTTTTTGTGGTTTTTTTTGTCTGCTTGTTTTTATAGGCAAGGGCTGTAACACTAAACTACATCCCAACCATCTTTTTGTTTTGAGGCAGGGTCTCACTAAATCACCCAGACTAGCCTTGATTTTGTGATCCTCTGTTTCAGCTTCTTCAGTATCTAAGATTATAAATGTACTGCACTGCATCTGACTATGTAATAGAGTTCTGTATTAGCAAGCATGCTTTATGTAGAAGAATGATATTATACGTTTTACCTCTTAAACTTTAAAGGTACAAAATTCTGGCTTCAATAAATAATACAGTATATAATTGAGTCACATTAATTTAGAATATATGTATCAAGATAAGTAATATTATTAGTATTTAAACTTCATTTCTATCTACTTCAGTGAAAACTGAGTTGAGACTTTAAGACCAAGTTCCCTTTTGTTAAAATCTGTGAATGAAAATCTTTAAAATCAGCATTTTTAGACCTCTGCTAAAATGAGACGGTGCTATTTAACATGGAAACAATAACTAAGAAGTATTCCTAAATCTAACTTGGAAAGATACATTTGTGATTTTAGGAAAATGTGAACATAAAAAGTGTGAATAGAAAATGAAGATTTCATATGAAATCCTGTGCAGGTCATTGTCCTACAGATGAAATTGTTACAGTATTTTGAAAGATACAAGTTGTATATTAAAAGTTGGTTTCCAAGATGTAGTAAAAACTGGTTTTAACAATCTACCATCTTTCATTTGTTAAAGGAAAATATAATAAGTAAGGAAAACATTAAGCAGGAACACAGTGTTGAGATGATAAAATCTACAAGGAAAGAAAAAAGCCTTTAGAAAATGACTGAAATGAAACTCTCTATTTCCCTTTAACAATCTACCTGAACTCATTTTACTTTCATTATAGGTCTAACCTGGAGGCAAAGTAAGTTCAGCATTGTAACAAAGAAGGTGTTATAAGGAATTTTTCTCAGTGATAAAATAGAACATATGTGTAAACCAGACAACCTTGTAACAGGAAACTTTATAGTAAGGGAGGACTGTGCTTAGCTTTTCCACAATTTTAGAAGAATGAATTTTATTAGGTGTTGGGCAAAGAAATTATCAACTGATTTTTGTGCGGTAAGGCTGCAAGATTTGTTATGACCATTTTTAGACCTTAGTAGTGTTTTTAATATGGGTCCTGAGATATTAGGAACAGTGCCTAGCACTATTAATATGTCTGCTGTTGCTATTTCTCTTAAAGGATATGTTGTTTAAATTTTGCTTTTCAGTGAAAGACCATTCAAAATTCTGTTATTACATGGTTTTCACAGCAGTATTAGACTGTTCTTGAACTGGCAAACACATAATATAATTTGGGAACCCAATCAATAGTTCTTTTCTTTTTAAAAGATGGGGACAAATTCTTTTGAAACTTGGGAAATTGGCTCAGTCATTTGCCCCTTATTCTTTCTTTCTTCTCCTGCTCAGCTTCTTAAAAACCATATTGTTTTGATGTCAATGTGTAAATTATCTGTTGGGAAATCAATGTATGTTAATTATATTGGAATAAATGTAATGACAACTGATATAGTTTAGAAGGTATTTTGGCCTAATGTTTCTCTGCTCATGAGGGAGCTCTAATATGCCTGAAACAAAGTTCCTGTAAATTTTTCCTGGTTTTCAGATTAACTGGAAAAACTGTTTTTCTGGCTTTTAAAAGCTAATATGTCATGATAGAATTTTAAGATTTGCACAGTGTTTATCATAGAATAGTCAAACTCTTTATATTTATCACCCCGTTACTGAAGCAAGCTGTAAGTACAGAAGATTGTCTTCTACCTTTTGGCTTTTGAACAATCTTTATTATTTTTTAATTATAGCTACTCACTCTCCTTGTGCTTCTACTTTATTGTACACCACATGCATTTACATGTGTTTTTAAGTGATAGAGGGAAAATTGAAAGACATCCCGTAAACTGGTTCTTTAAATTAGAGGACTGTTGGTGTGAGTATCAAGAGTGAAGTTCTCAAGAGATGAGCTGTTTGGAAGACAGAGATGTGATAAACACACCAGCAAGGTGTTGTTATACTTTACAAAACACACTAATTGTTTTAAACCTTTCTTTTCAAAGTCAGAGAATTGTTCACTATAATTAATTTGGTAGAAACAAAGAGTTTCATCAAACAAACTCATGAAGGCCCACCCTTCCTTGCCTCTCTACTCTCTGAATGATTCCTTTATGTTCTCTGATGGTTAACGCCTTATCTCTAAGCAATATTCAATAGTGTTTTGATTAATCCCATTCAGATTTTGCCTCTTTTTCTAGTGCAGTTGATAAAGGTTTGGATTATTGACACTTTCTCTTTCTCTTCTTCCAGTTGCATCAGTATTCCTGTCATCCTGGAGGCAAATGGTTCTCCCTCTCTCCCTACCACTCAGGTTTCAACACTTTAATGATCTCATTTTATTCTGGAGTAATTCTCAATTTGCTCTTTTGTTTTTCTTATGTTTTCTAATTGCAGGCTTTTCTCAGATGTCTGATCATAAGTTTTTATTTGAATATGAATGAATAGAAAGACTGGACACCTTGAAGATGAACAGGTTGGCCTAGTTTTAAAATGAGTGGCTAGGGTGTGAGCTTAAATTAGGAAACTCTAGAGTCTGGTATTTTATTTTATTTTATTTTATTTTATTTTATTTTATTTTATTTTGAAGTTATTATGATGGAATTGATTTCCTTGTTTGTATCTCAGTGAGGTCATCATTGGTGTATTGGGATGCTATTCCTTTTTGTATATGATTTTAAATCTTTTTACATTGCTGAGTTTGTTTATCAGATCTAAAAGTCTTCTGAAGGAGTTCTTTGGTTCTTCTGTGTAAATAATCATCATGTGCAAATAGGGATAACTTCACTTCTTCCATTCCTATTTGTGTGTCCCTTTTATTCTTATCTTTTTTAAAATTTTATTTTAAAGAGAATTTAAAGAAAGAACAATAGCAAAATGCCAAAAACATAAACAAAAACCAAAAAAAGCAGAAACAATAAGGATGATATACATGGTTTCACAACAAAATGATAGGGATTAACAGTGGTTGTTATTTAGATATTTTTTTCTGCATTGAAGTTGGTCAGATTACCAGATGTAAGAATGCAAGATCTTCCCTAGGTGCTCTGGCTAAAGTTTCAAGTATTACATAACACTGCTGTGTACCTGCCAGCTGGAGAATGTCTCTGACCCACCAGTGAATACTGCTGGCCTGGGGTGTTGGATATTTTTTTTTCTTTTGGATATAAGGATCTTGCAGTGTTACTCATGTTGGCCTTAAACTCCTGGGCTTACAGTACATCCTTCTGCCTCAGCCTCCAGGGTAGCTGGGAACACAGTATACAGTAGGCACCTCACTTGGTCTATTATTTAAATCTTACAATAACAAGATCAGTAATAATTATCTTGGTGCAGTGATCTGTGCACGTAGAGCTAGTTACTCAGGTTCTAACAAGTGGGTACCTTAAGAAGTGAGTACCTATAAGAAATAAGTAGTTTGCCTTCAATTTGTCATCAGAAAATTCAGAGAGTTCATATAATCTGCTTAAAGTTGTCAGTATACTAAATGGTTGACCTGGAAAGTAGAAAGATGAGAGAAATGCCTTAATACATTTGTCCTAGATGAAGAAGAAATGATGGGGGAAATTCAGGATTGCAGACAGCTAAACTGGTTGAGGAGGTCAGGATGGGCTACCAAGAAGGTGACCTCAAAGCTGGCCCTGGAAAAGTGGGCTTGGGAGGATGTAGGAAAAGAGAGAAAGGATAAGTGAAGAGGAGAAGGTGATACGCAAAGAGGTACAACATAGAAGTTGTCAGGAAACAAGACACCTCATCTCTTTGGAAAGAGAGTAATTTTTGAGAAGCTTAGTTTCTAAAATGTTGGTTTGTCAAAGACATGCTCAAAGTATGCTGATCTGAGTGGTGATTCTGATTGCAGACAAATGTTCCTTGGCCAGAGGAGTCTGGGAAGTAATGGAAGGTACATAGGTTTTCTTAGGGCAGTTAATCTGTTCATATGTGCAGTATGGCACTCAGAGAGCACCAAGATGATGAATATGGAGGTCCTGTTTCTCAGTGTGCTTTTTCATGAGACCAGTGTTCCAATTCAGAAATTCTGTGAGAAACCTAGTAAAACCTGTGGTTGGCCCTTCACATCATGGAAAAATCTCAGAAGACTATTATATATAATCATTGAAATTTTTATATGGAATATTTTAAGCCCCTTATACCTATAGTAGCTGTTCAAATAAGACAGGTTTGTATTTTAGAAATGTATTCTGTAGTTATATTTTTGGTTCTTGAATGCATTCACCATAGATATAACGTAATTAATAGTGATTTGGTTTCACAAGTCCCCCTCCCACCTTGTGATATTGAGGACGGAACCCAGGGCCTTGCTTATCCTAGGCAGGTACTTACACCTGAGCTACATCCCTAGCCCACACAAAAGTTTACTTAATTTATAACAGAAACTAGGTATATTACTATTAAACAGATATCTATCCATTGTTTATAGCATGATATCTATGGAGAAATGTCTCCTGAATTCTAAATTGGAATGCGTTAAGGCATAATTATATAACACCAGAGAGTGTAGTTTGTGTTGGGAGAGTAAAGATGATGTATTGTTTTCTTACATCCTTCTAAGTTGCTAACAGGCAGCATTTGTATAGATAAAGTACCTTTCCACAAAAGCGTTCCAAGATAAATGCTTCTTTAGGTCAACACTTTCTGCTACTTTGGAAATGAGTACAGATAGGGGCTGGGGATTTAGCTCAGCGGCACAGACCCTGCCTGGCAAGTGCAAGGTCATGAGTTCGATTCTCGGTACCGGGGGAAAAAAAAAAAATGAGTACAGATATTGTCAAAGAAGGGGACATAAGTTCCTGGCTTCAGGATCAGTTCTGTATTTGTGGAACATATAAATATGCTGTATATTTTTCATTTTGTTCTACTTATAATTATTCTTTTCTTTTTCTTGAAGTATTGGGGAGCTACACGACCAACACTTTTACTTTTGAGACAGTCTCACTAATCTTCACAGGCTGGCATTGAACTTGTGTTCCTCCTGCCTTAGCTTCCTAAGTAATTAGGGTTACAGGTATGTACCTCTGCACTGCCTTACAGTATCTTACTTGGAAATTTTACTTTTTAAATTTTTTTATTTTTAAAGATAAAGAATGAAAACACATTAACAAACAAATAGACATAAACAAAACAGCACCCAAACAATAGAATCAATACAAAATTTCAGACAAGGAGATAGGAAATTAACAATGGTTGTTGTATTACATATTGTTATCTTCAAATTGATTACTCAGTTAAACAAATATAGGCATGTAAGATTGATCAAACAATTAAACATTAACTGTTCCTTTCAATAAAGCAATAGAAGTCAGTAGTACTACTCTCTCAGCTATCCTGTGTGTGTGTGTATCTATCTATCTATCTATCTATCTATCTATCTATCTATCTATCTATCTCTCTCTCTCTCTCTCTCTCATCTATCTATGTTATATATCTATCTATCTACATTATATATCTATATACATATTTTTCCCTTCTTTGTTTTTCTCTTTTCCCTCACCCCAGTTCCTTCCTTTTCAGCAGTTTAAATAATATTTTGTTCAGATCTCTGATAGTATCTAACTCCTAAAATATCAGGCAAACACTATTAAGTGCACACATAACTACTATTTAATATAAGATGAATTTAAAATAAAAATAACACAAGAATATGAAATAAAATTTACATTATTTGAAAAAATGTGAAAAATGTCTTCCCTCTGCAAGTAATTATGCAGATACTTAGAGAGTTTCCTAAGTTGCATTAGACAAGTTGACACAAAGTTTCCAAACTATGAATTTGCTAAATCATTTCTCTCTTTCTCTCTCTCTCTCTCTCCCTTCCTCTGTCTCTCTCTCTCTGTTCTCTCCCTCCCTTCTCCCTCTCTTCGGTGTACCCGAGCTCAAATCCAAGGAGTGCTGAGCTACATTCCCAATCACCCCCACCACTCATCCTAAACCCATTTTTGTTGACCCAGGGTCTTGCTGAGTTGTCAAGGGAGGCCTCAAACTTGCAATCCTTCTTCCTCCCAAGTAGTTGGGGTTAGAGCTGTGTGCCACTGTGTGAGGTACTAATTCAGCTTGACCCACATTATTTTTTATTTCTTAGCCTTTTCCCTTTGATATAATGTTTTCCTCTGTCATTTCATTTACTTCTGTGTACACTAATCCTAAGGGACACCACATTGGTAGAGATATACTGTAGGAGGAAATGCTATTAAAGCTTTGGGGTGTTCAATGCCAGAAGTGTTTAAAGAGCTACATCTGCAAGTTTAAACCCATCACTGGCTAAATAACTGCACCCATGTAGCTTCTGCACCTATTTTTATCACTTGAGGGTTGAGAAAAAGGCTATCAGTAAACCCTTGACTTAGGAACTCAATTGATTCCTGAAGGCTTGTTATAACTCAAATTGTCAATTGAAGGCTCAGGTTCCTCTACACAGCCTTCAAAACCTCTCCTGTATACAGGCAGATCTCAGTGTCCTTAGAGAGACATTGGCCTAGGATTTCTCCGTTAACCCCACACAGGAAAGGATGTTGTAAAGTTCCTGCAAGAACTCTTTAGGAGTTAAAACTATACCTACGACCATCTCTAAGTACGAGTAGCTGACATTCTGGTCATAACTCAAGACTTTTGTTGCCAATTAAAACTAAAACTCCAGTTACAGGCAAAGTTTTTTGTGTGTTTGGTAGGTTGAAACTCTAAGGTCATTACAGTTGCCTCCATAGAAATGTGTGACTTGAAAACCATTCAGAATGCATTTGTTACTGATTAAGTGTATATTCTTACAATCATATGTGAAGCAAGGTTTGTATTCTCAAGTTGGTATCCTGAGGAGCCCCAATTTTCTTAATCTTTCACTCTTCTATTTGGTGAGAGGAATTAACTTTGTATTTTCTATTGCATTATTTGGACTCAACATAGTAAGCCAATGGAGATCAAAGAATTTGCATGAAAGGAGAATCTCTAGAAAGATTTTGCACATGTAGTTTATATTTTAGATCTATCCCTTTTTCTTGAATTTTCTTCTCTCTTACAACTTTCTCTTTTAGGAAACTAGCATAAAAGAAAAGAATATAAACACCAAATCATGTTAATAATAGCCCTTAGTTATTGCAGTCTGATCAGGTCCACAATCTCCCAAATGAGTATATGGCAAATGCTAAATAAAAAGAAGTGAATGGAATGATTTTAAGGCTCCAGGGGGATCAAAACGTTGAGATTCTCTCAGGGCTAAAACCAAAACCTTCTGTTGGCGGCCTGTATTTATTTGATTATCAGAAGGGAGGGGAGTACTCAAGAAGGGCAGAACCACGCAAGGACTTCTTCAAGTAAGGCATTAAATTAATCCTTAGTAAGGATTAAATTGATCCACATAGGAGTGAGATGCCTGAGACTACAGTCTTTATCTAGTTGGGACAGGATCCAGATGTCCTTGGCTATGATCATGTTTTAACCTTTGAGGCTTTCTGACTTCATCTACCATTACAGCCTTTAGTAGGGATTAATGACTCACAGAGATTCACTTACTATGAGTCCACTGTCCACTTCCAGACAAGCGACCTTGGGTTTGGACAGATTTACAAGTAAACATAACAAGTTAATTGATTAAGTCCTGCTTGGGGCTGCTTCATAGTGGTCTTCCTCACACCAATCCTTGCTGTCAACAGGCAAAGGGTTGTTATTACTGTTATGGCTTGTATCTAGATGTCCCTCCAGAGACTCATGCAGTCAAAGGTGGAGATTTTTAGAAGTGAATAGATCTATAGTGTGTGATCCTGGAATTAAGGATGTGATGCTAGGACTTATTCATGATGTTATGGTAGTATTAAGGGTGCCCCACCCTGGGTAGAGTGCTATACACCCTAAGGACAGGTTAGCTTGAATAGAATATAAGGGACAGAGAGAGGGCTGCTGTTGTCACTTGCTTGCTACTTCACTTGCTGCTTTGCTGTTTCACTGCTGCTGCCTTGCTGCTTTCTGCCTGCAATGAATTGTTTCTCCTCTGTGGTACCCCTCTTCCATGCCACTCTGCCTTGGAGTCAGCCAACTATGGACTGAAACCTCTATAAACTGTGAGCTATTATAAATATTTTCTTGTTTAATTTTGAGTGTCATATACTTTGTTTCAGCAATGGGGAAATTAAGTAGGACACCATCTGTAGTTTATTTTTATTAGTTTCCTCTGTCTTTCCTATTTGAGGATCAAAGTCTTTCTTTAATGACCTTGTCAGATTTCTTACAAGACAGCACATACTTCTGATACTAGACCAGTGAGGCTTATGTGCTCTTGTTAAATATACAATGTCATAATATATATATGCTGCTCTTCGGGCTAGTATAATGACATCTATACTTCTGCTTTCAATATGAATAGCCCTGTGCTAAATATCACCTATAAAAGTAAAATGTATCTTCCACTGGTAGCTGTTCTTTACTGATGGTTGACACACAATATTTTGGTTTCCAAACTTAGGCTGTAGTGCTGTCCTTGCAAAAATCACAACTGAACTTTTTGTATACTCTTTGTCAAGGAAAGAGATTAGTCTATTTAACAAGAAGTAGTTCTTTTTCCACCCAAGAAAAGTATAAGTGCTATATTCTCTTAAAGGCAACAGTAATGGGGTAAAAATGAGTTGCCTTTTAATAGTGAAAAAAAAAATTGCTTAAAAACCTGGAGATCTATGAGGAGTACAAAAGGAGTCACATAATAAACCTACTAAAAATCAGTTGCAGGATTAGCCTCTAACCACTATCAGCTGGTTGGTTATACTTAGAATTTTATATGAACTCCATACAAAGTTCATAATGCAAACATACTTTCATTACATTTGATAAAGAATAACATTCATAATTCTCACCATGCACATATATCCTACCATGTTGTAATAACACTAGTGTTTGAACTCAGTAGCTGGTTTGAAGTTTAAAAGAAACACTTGCTAGCTGAAGGACATTTCTCTCGAGGCATGGAGTGGGAGCCACCTTGCATACATTAAGTGATTCCACGTGACCTGCAGAAAATCACTAGAGGCTACATTTTCACTTTGCATATATGTCACTGGCAAAGCCAGCTGGCTGGAGAAGGCCTTTAAAATGACATTTCTGGCTTGGCTTTTGGAAGACTGTATTTTTTTTTAAATGTGAAACAAAAACCCTACTATTCACTGGTTACACATTAAAAGAAAATGGTCAAAAGAAACAAGATGAATTGCAAAGAGCTCATAGGATGAAAATATATTTTGCATAAAATTTCAATTTACTCTATTGGTAATAGGTTTATTATACTTCACAATAAGAGCTAGCATCCCTAAAATACCCAATTAACCTCAAACATTAGAAAATTCATTTGTGTTGTTTAATAAAGAAAATATTTGACATTGCTCTTTTCATAAATGTTTAATCACAGCTATATATATATTGTATACTTAGTGAAGACTTGGAAAATTAAAGTGAAGCATAGATCAATTTGAAGAAATGCAGACTAGGTTTGAAAAAACTCTCAAGACAAAAATTTCTGAGTAGAGTCCTTTCTTTTATGTTGACCAACTTCATCTGTATAAAACACCTACTCTTTTAGGGGTGGGTGTCATGATACAAAAGGAAAGAAAGACACGCATATGAGAAGGCAAGTGTGAGACTCTGGGGGAGCCTGGGTTCTATCCCCAGCACTGCACTACACTGCAAAAACACACTCTCCAGTATTTTTGGATCTCCGTGCTTCTTTCTTGAGATCAAGGAACATACTTTATTTGTGTTTTTAATCTCTACTATACAACTCATTTCTGAATGAATATACTAATTATACTTTGATCAAAAAAACTATGTATGAGATTAAAATCATCAAGTACTGTGAATTGATGCAAAAAGCTTTATTTTTAAAGAAAGTTAAATTTGGAATTAAAGGAACTTTTCTTTTGGGTATGTAATTTTAACAGGAAGAAAAAACAATGAGAAGAAATGGCTTTCTTCTAAGTAAGATTATGTCCTGGTTTAGAGTAATTCTCTTGGTTTTAAATTACATAATCTGTGGATAGAAACTGTAGCACATTGTAATTTTGGATAAAATTTAGACTGCTTCACACAATTAACATAACTGAAGATAAATATTCTACAGTATTCACATATTAGAGTCAATTCTAATTGCTTGGAACTGCTTTAAAATTTTTAACAAATTTACAAACCTCACCAATGGAAAATTTGAGGTTGGAAATACATTCATGTTTGGATTATGACCTTCTTAGAAGTGGAGTTTTTATTTTTTTGTAAAGGAAATCATGTACATTACAGGAACCTGGATATGGTGAAAATAAAAACTATATATATATGTCATATATTTTTTTTTCAGGTGTACAGCAACTTGTTATTAACTCTAGTCATCATGCTGTAAAATTAATCTCTAGACTTCTTACCTTCTAACTGGAGTTTCAGAGCACTACTTTATCATGTTTCTTTGTACATGCAGCACAGTTTTCCTCAGGTTTTCATTTAGCCAACTTCTTTGAAATTTAATTCAGGCTTCACTTTTTATCTAGGGGTGAGGAGAGGGCTTTGAAGCCAATTATACCTACCTCCTCTCACCTCCCTCTCCAGGCTTAGATCTGCTTATTATGTAAAATTGTAAGGCCTTTCACGTGCTTCTGTCATAAACATTATTATGCTTTGACTTTTAATATGTCTTGTTTCCACTAGGTTATGAATTATTTGAGATTAAGGAAGATATATTTTTACTTAAAAATTATTTGAGATACAGTCTTGCTATGTAGACCAGGCTGTACTTGAACTCATGGCAATCCTCCTGCTTCAGTCTCCCAAATGCTAGGATTACAGGCATAGACCACCACATTTGGTCCCTCTTTTTAATTTTTCATTTGTATCCAACATAACTTCTGCTTGTTCAATGAATAGAAGCCTAAAAACTCAAAGGGTTTATATTCTGTATGTTTGGGCTCATTTGCAAATAGCTACTGGTCCAAGCCTAGTACTACCTCATAATGACAAACTGGTAGCAACTATTAATTTATTTTACTAGCATCTTACATTATAGCTGGTAAATGTTTGCTCTTAATGTGTTAACATAAATTTAAAGTTGTCTGAAGTATATTAAAATAATTTTCCTCTCTCTTTGATTATTTTAAGTGAGTCAGTGTGTTTGAATGGGCTACATATAGAATTAACTTTTTAAAAGTTTTGCAACTATATTTTGCAACTATATTTGCAACTATATAGTTTTGCAACTATATTTTTAAAATTGTAATATGAGACAATTACTATTTATAATACTAATAAGAGATACAGTCATTGGGCGTATTTTATGAGTGAGTCTGCTGGATTCTTTGTATTTAACATCTGAGTCACCAAAATAATCTTGTCAAGTCAGTGTGATTAGCCTAATTTTACAGATGAAGAATCTGATCCTCCTCAAAGTAAAATTATAGGTGGGCATGGTAGTGCACACTTGTAATTTGGTATTCAGGATGCTGAGGCAGGGGGATTATAAATTCTGGCCAGACTGAGATACGTAGGAAGTTGAAAGCTGGCCTAGACTATATATGGTGAGATTCTGTCTCAAAAGAAAAAAAAAAAGGAAAATTGCTAGGGTTTAATTGCACAGCTGAAGTTTAGCCTAGTGAATGATTCTGTAGGCCAAATTCTTAACTATTCTATATCTTCCTGCTGTATTTAAGACAGTAACCACAAATAATAATTTAAAAAAATAAATTCATCTCAGTTAAAAAATCATTTCAGTTAGGGTTAACGAGAATACAGTGGCAAAACAATATCATAACACCAAATTTTACTGGCTTTTAAGAATATATGTTAATGCATAAAAACTAGGTTCTCCCTATCCCCCCACCTGCCCTTGTAACCTGTTTGTTGAGTAGGTTGGACTTCCAAGCTACTCAGTTTCCCAAGTCTGGATTTTCCTAGTTGCTCCCCTTTGGAATCTTGTAAATGGGCTCTTTGGTCTATATGCACTGAATTTGTGGTTAGATCTGGAGGACTGATCACGTTCAGGCTTGATTTTTCTGGCAGGAGAGCTCCACAGTGAGTGTGCGCTTCTTTTAGGAGGCTCACGTTCATGCCTAGCAGTATTTCTTTCTGTGTAGTCAGAGCATTGATGATCTAGACAATCTTTGACACCCATTATTGTCTTGGGGACCACAGAATAAACGTATTCTGATTTATCATTCTGTTGACTGTTAGCTGAAATACATCTAAAGAAGTCTGCTTTTATTACTTACTTAGTTACCCAGAGCCACATTCACAGATAAAAGGTAGGATCAATATTGATTCTTTCAGTTTCAAAATACAGGGTTGGCTCTCTAGCATCCTTCAAGATGACAGACTCATTGCTATTGTTTGCATAGTTTTAAAAACACATGGCTTTAAACATTTGATGCATAGAGTTTTAGCATGAAGTCATCAAATAGTTAATTCTATGAATTTATAATAATATGAAAACAACAAAAAATAAACATTTATCCTGCCTTTTCTCTTTGTATATACCTCTGATCTATTTTGGTGGCTAGAATTAGGAATTATTTATAAATAACTTTTAAAGATGAAATGCATCCTTAGTTTCATATTGATGCTTCTAAGTATGACGGAGAAACAGAGAAATACTGAGCATTCTTGCTGGCTTATCACCAGGTTGGTAACACTATTTTAGTTACAGATTTTCAGCCTTCATTTCTTTCCTAATATATTCAAAGATACACCATACTTATTTGTTTGTTCATTATTTATTTATTTTTTATTGCACTAGGGATAGAACCCAGGGCCCTGTATACACCATGCTAGCACTTTACCACTGAGATGTACCCCAGCCCTGTATGGTGCTTCTTCCATTAGGTTCCTAAAGTAGTCCAATCCCTAGAGCCACAATGTTAAATAGTGGAGATGGGGAAAGGGAGAGTAGTGTTTGATGAATAGAGTTTTAGTTGGGTCAGATGAAAGGCTAGGGGTAGATGATGATGATTATGATAGCACAGCAGTGTGATCTATACATTAAAAATGGTTACAATGGCAATTCTATGTTAGATATATTTGATCATAACTAAAGTAAACAGTGACAAAAATAAGTGACTACATCTCAGAAAGCTGTGTTCAGAGTGATAATATAGTATGTAGTTTGTCTTGCACCCTTTAATATTTACTTAGCTTAAATAATTAAAAATAAGATGAACATTAACTTGTAATTAAAATCTTTGGTTTTTCTCCGGTACCGGGAACCGAACTCACGACCTTGCGCTTGCCAGGCAGGCGCTTTTGCCGCTGAGCTAAATCCCCAGCCCCATTGTAATTAAAATCTTAACACTTAGGTTCAGTGATCTCTTATTCAGATTCAAAATACTTTTCCTTTGCCTCTTTCCGGAGGATGTAGTCACAAAAAGAAGGAAAAGAGCTTTTTATGTACTTTAAGTTCTCTACGAAGTGATACACATGAAGTTAACTTTAATTTAGGTTGAGGTCTGATGAGGGAGATAAAAACAGAATTAAAACTGAAAATAAAAGGAGAGTTGGGCTTTATTTTTTGTTATTGGTGCTGGGGATTGAACCCAGGGCCTCATAGATGTGCTGTGTCCCTGAGCTACACCTCCAGTCCCAGGCTTAATTTTTAACACATTTATGATGAGACCATAATTCATATGTCTCGGTGTCAGGCAGCTCTGAACCACCAGTAGTACATGAGAGACTGTCCCATTGGACAGCATGGGACTAGCATGATGGTTCAAGCAGGCAGAAATGTATTAAACCATTTTAAAGAAGTAAATAATTTAGATGCTTGGAATGATTGAACAAGTATATATTTCAAAAGAAATAAGACCCTGGGAATGCATGCCATACAACGGGCCACTCTTGCTCCTGCCATTGGGAACCAGAAAGGTC
>NW_004955560.1:141114-157839 GCF_000276665.1 Chinchilla lanigera
TTCTTTTATTCTTTAAAATAAAAAAAAATTTAAAAAAAAAAGAAATAAGAATGCCTCTTTGGATTAGAATTATCCTTTTCTTTAGAGTTTTGACTTGTAGTTTGAAATTCAAGGGTTTGCATTCTCCCTACGTTGAGGTTTTGCTGCCCTTTGCACTGCTGATGTTCTGGTCTGGATAATTCTGGCCTTTACATAGCAGATGTCAGTGGCACCTCCTACTTCTCCCATTCACTGTGACAATCACTGAGAGCGAAGTTATCCCTGCTGCTCTATATTATATGACTAGAATGAATGAAGCTTAAGGGCTGCATTTTAGATATAGCTATTCCTGTGTTTTCTTCTCCTATTACAATTGTTAGATCCACTTTAGAATTTCACTTATATCTCTTGAACAAACCACGAGAAGCCATACATTTATAGATAGGTCTTTGACAGTGCTGGACTTATTTTCCTTTTCTTTCTTTCTGGATTTTTTTCTTTAAAGACAAGGTCTGCTTATGTAGTTGGCCTGGGTTTGAACTTGCTATGTAGTTTAGACTCACCTGAGACACATGATCCTCCTGTTTCAACCTCCTGTGTTCTGGGATTATAGGCTTATGCATGTCTGGCTAATATTTTTTTTATTTTTATTTTTTTGAGGTAGTGACTATTACAGTAATACTCAGTTGACTGACTTATATTTCATGCTCAATTTTTTTTTTCTTTCTGAGACGCAGTTTCACTATGCAGTTTAGGTTGGCCTTGAACTCACTTTGTAGCCCAAACAGGCCTTGAACTTGCAGCAGTCCTCCTGCCTCAGCTTCCTAAATGCTGAGATTACAGACATGAACCACCATGCTAGGCCACGCTCAAATGTTTTAATTCTTACTTTAAGATTATTTCTTATAATTTGTAGAAATTTGGAAAAATATGGAAAATTATTAAGAAAATTAAAATAATCTTTATCTCAAAATTTGCATATAAACAGAAATACATGTACTTTTAAGTCAAGTATTGATAAAAATGCAATATTGATAAAAATGATTTTTTTTGGGTGGGTGTTAACTCAGTGGTAGACTGGGTACTTAGCATGCACAGGGCCCTGGGTTCAGACCTTAGAATTATCCTCTCACTATCCCCTCCAGCACTTTTTGATTTGGGTGAACCAAAAAGTGCTGGAGTTCACCTGCATTTTCATTTAAATTTTTTTTTCTGAGTTGCATAGTTAGCTGATGTTAGCACATATGAAGATATGAAGAAATCAGTGAGATTAAAAAGGCTTGTCTATAAATGAGTTATACATTTGAGAGCTTAACATTAATTTCCTCATGTATGTCAAGTAAATTCTTACACAACATATTGAATCTTTTAAATGTTTATATATAATATGCAACCTAGGTGTATATATTTATATGTGTGTGTATCTGTATGTATGTACATTTGTTTCTAATTTTATTCATTTGTTTACTTGTTTATTTATTTATTTATTTTTTGAGACAGGACCTCACTATGTAGCTTAGCCTGGCCTTGAACTCACTCTGCAGCCCAGGGTAGCCTTTAACTCATGGCAATCCTCCTGCCTCAGATTTCTAAGCGCCGGGATTACAGGCATGTACATCCGTGCCTGGATGTTTCTAATTTTATAAACAATAGAATGTAGGTTTGAATAGATGCCATCCTGTTTGCTATATAATTGAAAAAACATGTTTGCAGTAGGCAGACTTAAGGAAAGTTGTAACCTAAACAATTCATCTATTTAGAACTCCTTTCAGGATTTTGTAAATTAAACTATAGTTCTCTTACAATTGTTGGATTTTGTAATGAAAAGCATTTGTTTATTGACTCAAATTTTTAGCAGACTTTAATTAGAAATTTCCTATAATGATACGTGCTGTGTTGCAGGAATAGAGGGGGCTGAGAAATGAGCCATGCACAGAAAACTGAAGAAATCTGGCAGTTCACATGTGAATCTTGGCACCGATGGTTTGTGTGACGATGCTGAAATGTCCATTTATTTTTGTTTTATTGTTTTCTTTTAGAATGTACTCTTGGAAGTTTTGACTGACATCAAGGAGGTAGCAAAATGTTATAGGTTGCTAACACATTTTTGTCACTTACACATAAACTATTTAGATTTTTTTCTTATTTTATCAAGAAGAAGGAAGCTTTTCATTATTAAATATGCTCAGTTTCTTGGTAGAGTCATAATCATTAGAAATTTGTTGTATTTTAAGTGATATTTATTAAAGGATAAGGGACTTCCATAGGGAGATCAGGACAATTTATGTTCTTGTTAGAATAAGCACTTTTTGTCCTTGGAACTACAGTGCCAGCTCTTTAAAAAATTCTTTTAGATGAAAGCTACTGTTATTATAAAAGTAGGATCCCAAAATGTGAAGTCAGGAAAGAACTGTTAAAATATCATACATAAAGTGTGTGTTTGATTTAAGAAGCGAAAACAAGACAACTGCAAATATTTTATCTTTAATTTGTGTTAAAGTTGTCTTTTAATAAAGGCTATTAACTTTGAAATTTCTGCTTCTATCCAAAGATCAAGAAAAACTTTTGGGGGGTTGGGGCACTATGAATTACAATCTGGAACTGTGTTAGCTGTCCATACATGTTTCCAGTTCATTCTATTTCCCTGTAGCTTTACTGAGGTATAAATGACAATTAAAAATTGTGTATATTTAAACTGGACAACTTAATGATTTGAAGTGCATTTTGAAATATTCACCACAGCAAGGTAATTAGTATTTCTATCATCTCATATAGCTGCTCTCCCTTCTTTCCTTCCTTCCCTGGCTCCCTCCCTCCATGGCTCCCTCCTTGGCTTCCTCCTTTCTTTCCTTCCTTTTTCTCTTCCTTTCTTTTTTGAGTGAGAACAGTTAAGATTAGCCTTCTTGGCCAATTTCAAATATATGTTTTTTTAAACTAGGTTCGTGTTGTTGACATTAGACTTCCAGAACTTATTCATTGTGCATAACTGAAACTTTGTATCCCCTGACCTGAAATGTTTTTCTTCTTTTGGTTGCACTTAGGATTGAACCCAGGGACTTGTGACCACCCCACAAGGACTCTACTACTTAGATGCAGCCCAAGCCTTGACCCAAATTCTCTCTCTCTTTTTAGAGCATATTAAGTGTACAGATTCTTGTGTTTGCTTTGGCATAAGCGTGCACACATACACTTCAGTTTTATCTACCTCAATTACCCCTCTACCCTCTACTCCTGATCCCCCTCATCTTCTTGATAGTCTCCCTTCTACTTTCATGTCATCATTCCCCCTAGACTCTATATATGGTAGAAACCATGTGATACCTGTCTTTCTGAGTCTATTTCACTGAACATGGTGATATCCACTTTTATCCATTTTCTCCAAGTGACAGGATATCATTTCTCCTATGGCTGAATAGTAGTCCGTAGTATAAAGTCACATGCTATATACATCCAGTGAGGAATGTAGTCTGCTTCTATGATTGGCTGTTGTGTCTTGGGCAAGGATACATATGGGTATGCAGATATCTTTAGAATATGCTGACTTTAGTTACCTTGGGTATATACCAGTGAGGTGTCTAACAAGTTAGATGGTAGTCCTATTTTTGTTCTTTCTGAGAAACGTCCACACTAATTTCCATAGTGGCTGTACTAGTTTCTCCCTCGTCCCCATATTCTCATCAGCATTGATCTTTTTGTGTGTTCTTAATGTTAGTCATTCTTACTGGTAGAGATGGAATATCAGTTAGCTTTGATTTGTGTTTTCCTGATATCTAAAGAAGTTGAACATTTTTTCATATAATTGTAGGCTGTTTGTATTTCTTCTTTTGAGAAATGTCTGTTGAATACATTTACCCTCTTATTGTATGGGGTTTCTTGATGTTAATTTTTTAAAGTTCTTTAGTGAGGATATTAATCCTCTGTTCAGTGAGTAACTGGCAAAGATTTTCTCCCGTGGGCAGCTCCCACCCTCAGGATCTTCTAAGGCTGGGCTTCAACTTGTGATCCTGCTTTATCCTCCCAGAGTACTGGGATTACAGGCATACACTAGCATGCCTAGGGTGCAGAGCTTTTTAAATCGATGCAATCCCATTTGTTGTTCCTTACTATTATTCCCTAAGCTACTGGAGTCCTACTCAGGAAGCATTGTCAGTGCCTGTATCTTTATGTGTTTCCCCTGTGTTTTCTTTTAGCAGTTTCAACATTTAGTTCTTACATTAATTCTTTGAACCATCTTGCATTGATTTTGGTATGGAGTGAGGGATGTAGATTTAGTTGTTTTTTTTTTTTTTTTTTTCTTTTTTCTTTTTTGTGGTACCAGGAATCAAACTCATGACCTCACACTTGCTAGGCAGGGACTTGCACTACTGAGCTATACCCCTGGGCTCTAGATTTAGTTTTAATCTCCTGTATATGGATGCCTTGTTTCCCAGCACCATTGTTAATGAGGCTGTCTTTTCTCCAATGTATGCTCTGGCACCTCTGTCAAGAATCTGATGGTTATAACTGCACAGATTTATTTGTTCTCTGTTATATTCCATTTAAGCTGAATCATTACCACAACCTTAAAATTGGGTGTGATTCTCATTCTGTGGATGAAAAAGTTGGTAAAGACATTATACAAAATTGTACCTAACCTAGGGGGCTGGGGATTTAGCTCAGCAGCACAGTGCCTGCCTGGCAAGCATGAGGTCATGAGTTCGATTCCCGGTACCCAAAAAAAAAAAAAAAACAGTCATAAAATTGTACCTAACTTGAAAGAGGTCAAATTTGTTCATATGTGTGTTCATACTCACACACATAGATGTACATATATGCACACACGTATATAAAAGCATTTGAAAATTTCAAGGTTTAAGTGTTATGGTGGCAATCTCAGGGAATAGAGGAAAATCAAGTTCTTTGGAAACACTTTTTTTTTTTTAACATTTATTGACTCATTGCAGAAATTTGCTTGAATGGAAGACAAGAAAAATAGTAGTTTTAAAATGCAAACTTTTTCCTTCTTGGATTTGGTAGTCTTGATATAGTTTGGTTTTGAACTTAGTATTGGACAACTCATCACTTTATTACAGGAAGTGCTTACTTTTAGATGTGAAAATGCTATTAAAAAGAGATTTTACCGGTTATCTTAGAATATGATCCCAAAGAAGAGCATACCTCAGGTTTTGTGAGAATGAGAACCCTGTAACTGATAACACTGAATCATTTAAGTAACACCATTAAATTTTCCCTATAAATATGTGCAGTTTTTCTATCCTCCCTGTCTTTCTTTCTCTAAGACAGGAATCAGATCTGACATTTTCTGAAAGTCTAACTGAGGTAGGTAATGAGGGACATGACTCTTTTCAGCAGGAGATGACAATGTTAGCACATTTACTTCTAAATAAAAGTAGAACCCAGTTTCACTAGGAAATTCATTATAACTCTTAACTCATAAGAATTTTGAAGTTTGGAGTTGTATCGGTCAGTGTTCACTAGAGAAACAGATTTAATATATGATATATAGATATACAAGGATGCACAAGGCAGGCTTACAATGACCACCTGCAAAATTAGGTGTGCAGGAGTGCATAAGGGCTGTTTGCACGCTGGAGATTCAGAGGATGCAGTCAAAGGTCAAAAGCCTGAAGCTTCCTGTAGCGTCCCAGGCAAGTTCCTATCAGGAAGCCCAAGGACCTGTGATGGAAGGTTGAAGAGTCTTGAGCTAGAAGCCAGGAGACATGTCCAAGGCAAAAGTGAAGATGGAGCTCCTCCAAAGAAACAAAGTAAGACTTTCTTTTTCATTCTTTTTTACTCCATTCAGGCTACACACCTACTGGTTGGTGCTACTCATACCCAGGGTGAGTCTTCCATCTCTTAAATATCCACTTAGTCATACCCACAACTATGCATAGCCAATCCGCTGGGTATTTTTTTCACAAGTTAACACAACTATCACAGGAGGAGTGTTTTTTCTTGTAAACTTCTAGTGCTTTTGGGCCTCAGGATTTAAAAGAGCTGTTGACTGGCCATTATGAATTCAAAATGCCAAGTCATCAGTTTAATAGTTTTGTGGCCCTCTTCTTCATCAGAATGCTTGTTTTGTGGATTTTATGAAGGTGCAGCTTCTATTAGGAGGGGTTAAATTCTTGGCTTTACTGATAACCTTTTGACAAATTGACCGGACTTTTAAAGTTATGAACATGACTGGAGATGGAAATATTTCTGCACTAACAGAGGGAACGTCTCTGGGGTTGTGTGCATGCATGCAGAAGGTGAAGGGAAAGGGAGGTGGTCACCTGACACTTCCTACTTAGATCTGACATACTTGCTTATTTTCTATTTTCTCCAGGTACACACACACACACACACACACACACACACACACACATGCACAGAGATAGACAACTGTGCTGTTAGAAGCTGGTTTAACATTTATTTGTTCATCAGATTTACACAGGTAAATTTGATTACTTCATTTTTTGTTAAATGAAGCCACTTTATGAAGTATTTTTATTGTTACATTAACACTATACTGCTTATAAATTAGAGAATACAATTAAATGAATAAAAAGCATTACAGCAGCAGACACTTAAACTTTATGGTTAACTGTAATTATTACTGCAGAATTCCATGTATTCATTTCTACATGCATAATTTAAACAAAAGAAGCTACACTCTCCAGTACTGTTTTTTGCCTTATAAGTATATTGTAGCTATCTTTTGTGTTAATAAATATGAGTGTACTTCATCCTTTTAAAACTGTGTGTTTTACTTTATATACTAGTGGAATTGCTTTTATTTATTAATTTTCATGGACAACATAAATGTGTATATTTATGAGCACTATGACACTTTGATCTATATATACTTCAGAAAGATTAAAACAAGCTAAGTATCATACCCATCACCTCACAACCTTATTTGTTTTTGTGAGAATGTTAAATATGGTTTCTAATAGCGATTTTGGAATGTATATTGCATTCTTAACTATGGTCGCTATGCAGTCCAATAGATCACTAAGGTATATTTTCCCAGTCTAATTTAAATCTTGTATTCTTTTACCTTATTTTCAATGACATAGATTGGCTTATGCATATGTATGTATATAGATAGATATAGATGATATAGATATAGATGATATAGATATAGATATATCTCATAATCAGTCCTCTGTTAATATCTTTCTTTTTCTTCTTCTATTCCTTTCTTCCTTCCTTCCTTCCTCCCTCCATATTTACCTTTCTTCCCCTCTTCTTCTCTTTGTTCCTTGCCTCTCTTTCTCTGGTACTGGAGATTGAAGCCAGGACCTTTGCACTGAACTACACTGTCAGCTCTTTTCATTTTTAATTTTGAGGTAGGGTCATGTTAAGTCACTAAATTGTCCGGACTGAGGTTGAATTTGTAACTGTCCTGCCTCAGCTCCTGGAGTTTGGGAATTACAGGCAAGCACCACCCACCCACCTTCTAATGCTTTTCATATTTTTTTTTTAATTTTTTTCTTTTCTTTTTTTTTTTTTTTCTCCGGTACCGGGAACCGAACTCACAACCTTGCGCTTGCCAGGCAGGCGCTTTTGCCGCTGAGCTAAATCCCCAGACCCGCTTTTCATATTTTTTTGTTTTTATGAATCATTAGACTTGCTTGTAATTCTTTTGATTTTCATTGAAAGACTTAAATGAAGTCTTATTTTATGAATGAACAGTCTTATTTTATAAAAACTGAAAGCCCTTTTTCATTTCCTTTCTGAAATCTCACTCTTTTCACAAGGTTAACAGAATAGAGTTCTCTTGCACTTACATGCATTATTCAATGCCTTTACAAACATCTTTCACTTTGTTTTACATACATGAGATCACTCTGTGTATATTAGCCTGTAGCTTGCACATTTCATTTACATAGACATCTTTTTATGTCCAGACATATATAGTTATGTTCTTATAGTGGCTATACAGTTCTTCTATACATGGATATTTCCTAATTTATTTGATAATTGAAATTGCTTCTAAAAATTGCAATTCTGAACAATGACTGTCTCCATTTTCTCACTTTGCTTTTGTAAACAGGTTCAGAGTGCTGCTCATAAGTGAGCAACCCCTTAGTCTGACAGTGAATCCATGTTAGTATTTACACCCCAGTCCCTTTAGCAGTTCTGGGGATATTACACGTGAATCACAGGTTCTGTCACATCCCCAGCTCCTTAAAACATTTTCATTTTGAGACAGGATCTTCCTGAACTGTTTAGGCTGGCCTTAAACTTATGGTTCTCTTGCTTCTCTCTTCTGAGTAGTTGAGATTCCAGGCAAGTGCCACTGTGTTCAATTTAGCATTAACATTTAATTTCACTTAGAAGTACAGTTGTATTTGTCGGTCTTATGGTACGGAATTGAGACAGTTGTCTGAACTTCCTAGACGATTTGCAGAAGTCTTGATCAAATAAACTGAGTGCAAGCGATTTCCTCACTTTAGGATTACCACATTCGTCTAGTGCTTTCTTTAAAGTCCATTTTAATTAACTTCATTGAAAAACTAATTGAGTCAGGGAAAAAGATCTGAAAGTTGAGTTCCAGTCAGTATGTTAAGAACCTGATTGCCTTGGTAGCTATTGTGAATGGAATCTTTGTTTTACTAAAGTTGTAAGGAGAGAGAAGTGGGAGGAGGGCTGGGTATGCAGTGTGGTGTTGGCAGTGTGTTTTCGTGGTGCACAAAATACCCCCTCCATTCTGACTCCTCTGACGGAAAGAAGTCAGTTTTCAGTGCAGCTGCTGTTCATTTTTTCTAGTTGCTTTTTTGAGATTCTCTGTGTCTTTGGTACTCTGTAGCTTCTTATATTGTATTTAAGGCAGGGTTGATTTTTGTTTATTTTTATTTTATCCTGCTTGGATTTACTGGGCTTAAAACTAGATTTTAGAATTGTGACTTTCAATGATTCTAAAAAATACTTAGCCATTGTTTCTTTGTATATTGCCTCTTCAATATTGTCCTGATGCCTTTTTTAGGAAAATTCTCATGGGAAAATGCAAAACTGTCTCACCTTGCTGCTCATGACTCTTCCTTTCTGTGTGAGTTTTCCATCTCTACTGTTGATGCACTCTGAGTTACTGCTTCACGCTTATTTTTATGTTTCCTAGCTTACCGCTATTGATACATTGTTAGCTTTATTACCTCTTTCTCACTTCTCAAAGTTTTCATTTTGTTCTTATAAAAAATCTGTTTGATTACTGATAAGGTCTCTTGGCCATATTTTTAATACTTGTTTTTATTTCTTTAGCATGGAAAGTGAAATATTTTTCTATTTGCTCATCTTCAGGATATGACGCCTTTGCAGTTTGGGTTTTGCTCCTTATAACCATTGCTGTCTTTTGCTCATATTGCTCTCCATTTCTTGCACATTGTGGTTTGGGCTATGAGCTTGTATTTTTGAGAACTTTGTTCATGGAATGACTGGTACGCTCCTTCAGAGATTGGAATTTTCCTTTGTCAGGTGCTTTGTAGTAATTTCAACCCAAGAAAACTTTATACCAAATTCATCAGCTGAGACTTCTGGGGCCATCCAGATGAATAAATTTGGTCTACAAACTCATGTTAAAAATCATCTTGTAGTTTATGATTTCTTAGAAGAGCTTTTGTACCCTCTCTCTCCTCCCTCCTCTCTCACTGCTTCCAAACTTAATATACCCTCTCCTCACAACTGCACTTTGTGTGCTTAACAAGTAACAGTGGAATAAATACAAAATGTTAAATATTTCGCTTGGACCAACACAACATGATTGAGTTGCTTGCTGAATTATTCTTACCTGCTTGAAAAGATAAAATCAAAGAAATTATAAGTAGAGGAGAAGAAATAAACAATGGTGCAATTTTCCCACTCAGGTATTGAATAAAATATTTGTAGCTGTGCATGATGGCACACACTTATAATCCCAACCCTCCAGGAGGTAGAGGCAAGATTATCATAACTTCAAGCTCAACATGGGAAACTTAGCAATTTGGTGAGGCCCCATCTCATAAAAACAAGTACAAATTTTTAAAAAACTACGGATGTTGCTCAGCAAGGTTGTGGGTTCAATCCTCAGAACAACAAAAAAAAAAATGTTGGGCAAAAAGAATATTGGGCACAAAAAGACACTGGGCAAGAATATTGCAGTGTCTTTAAACTATCAAGCAAATCTCATCTTTTACAGAGAACAGTAAAAGCCTACACAACATCTAATCTGTGTTGGGAAGATTTAAAAGTTGCTGCTTGGTAGGGTTTGGTTCCTTGAAAGAGCCAACATATTTATGGAAAATACTCATTTCCTCACCTAGGCCTGAAAAAGATTTGGAACCACTCTCTCTCTTTTGTTCCTGGAAAGAAAACTTTCTCTGCTTATTTTCTGAGCTTGTTATAGTAGTGGTTGCCAAGTGTCAACATATAGATTTTTTCAAAACAGCTAATGCTGGGATGTAATTATGGTCCTCAAATGCTGTTCTTTTTTCTCTGATGAATTGCGATGGTTTTAAAATAATGGGAAAGAAAAGCAAATTTAGTGAGTTTTTCTTAAAGCTTATACAGTAGATATGTAGTACTTCATGCTTTTTATTTTTACATTCTACTTATCAAATTACACTGTCTTTATAGAAAATGTTAGTGATGTAGTTGTTTGATTTCCCGATTGGGTATCTTTTAAGGTTGACAACATTATGATGCTCTTCAGTAGTTTCTGAAATTTGACACATCAGCAAAACTCAAGAGCCTGGGAATCTCTGCTTTAGCAAGTACTTTAACAATAAAAATGGAAAACACTGAACTGAATAATGTTGAACTTTCTAGTCATCTTTTGATGTAACATTCCTTGGAGATGTTTTCTAGCCTTTGATACTAAGAAGGCTGAATATGTGCACAGTATAGGTAAGTATGAGTGTGCAGTGAGGTTGGTTTGATTCTTTCTCTTATCCGTGCTATGTTAGCAGTCAGGGTGATAGTCATTCCTACCATCTCTCAGGTGTTGCACTAAGTATTTACCTTATTTTCCATTGTTTACCTTTTATAGCACCCAATAGGGTATAGAGTTTGTAATAAGGTTTACTTTTCATTTGAAGACATGAACTAAATGGAATTAACTGATTCAAGGTCACATATCTAGGATGTGTCAGAAGCTTATCAACTTGCCTTTCTGATTCAGAATCACTGCTGTCTCCACTAGTTTTTTGTCCTTTGTCTACATTTGGTATTTTCTCCATATTTGCCCACTTGGCCTTTTTATAGTATTCCATTCTGGGAGCAGAAAACAGTCAGAGTATCCCAAATAGGGCCTCTTTTTGAGGGACTTTGGCTACTGCTAATAATCCCTTGTTTTGTATTGTCCAAAAAGACTTTGTACCTAGGCTTTAACAATTACTAAAGCTTCAAGGTTTAGTCAGAGTATATTCTTAAGTCATAGTTTTATGAAATGTTGATAGCTCTAAGGATCATTCCATTCCTTTTGTTGTTGACTTTGGGGCTCCACAATTTATACTTTACAGTTGAGTAATTTCTCTCCTTATTTATGTCTTTTCTTTGTGCATGTGTGGGTCCTCTGCCATCCTTCTTTTATTTTCCGTATTTCCTTGTATTCAACTTTATCTTTCTGTCTTCTGTGTTTGGGCTTGCACATGCTAGGCAGATGCTCTATCACTGAGCTACACCCTAACCAAAAATATTTTTCAGTTCTACTATATACTAGGAACTGTTGGAGATAAGTAATCTTGATGAATAAAAGAGGATGCCAACCCTTGTACAGTTCTAATGTGAATATGGTGATACATTGTCAAACCTTTTGTTTTTCTAATGACGATTGGCATTCTGGATTCAGTACTAGAGTTTGACATGGTTTCTTACTTTCATGAGCAATCAGAATAATTGAATAGATAGTGTTATGGTTTATGTCCAGGTGTCCCCCCAAAGACACATGCAGTTATGGGGCAGGCTTTTAGAGTTTATGACTGATTCATAGGTGTGAGTACTATACCCTCCCTAAGGCAGGTAGTTTGCATATGTAAGGGAGAGAAACAGGCTGCTTGCTGCTCCTCCTCCCCTTTCCCTCTTGCTAGTTTTGCTGTCTTCCATTTCCATGAACTATTGCCCTCTGCCATGTGCCACTCTGCCTTGGAGCCAGCCAAGTATGGACTGAAACCTCCACAAACAGTGAGCTAAATAAACCTTTCCTTCCTTAATTTTGGGCATTGGGTATTTTTGTCTCAGCAATGAGAGAAAAGTAATCAAGACAGTTTGGAGCACCAATATATAAGGGACTGTGCTCAGTGCTGTGAACAAGACAGTGAAAATAAAATTGACTTACCTTTAATGATTTTATTATGTTCACATTTTAGAAATAAGTAAAGGGAGAAAAATGTGTTAAATTTACCTGTATGATCAGGAAAAAATCACACAGTACTAATAGGGAACAATGCAACATATACTATGAAAGAAACCAGGGAAAGTGGGTTATTTATACCTAAAGGGAATTGGAGAAGTCTTCATGGAATGGGGATGTTAGAGGCTAAAGATGTGTAGAAGATTTTGTGAGATTGTAATGAGAGAATCTGAGGTGGACTTGAATTAAACTAACAAAGGGATATAAGCATGTTTAGGGCAGTGCTGTTTTCCTGGAGAACTTGGGTTGTGGGCCTCAGTGGCACAGAGGATTCAGAGTTCATTTAGTGGACACACTGAGGAGGCCCTGGGATGTCTTACTCATGAGTTTGCACTGATTCTGCAGATGCTGGAGACTTCTGCAAAGATTTTAGATAAGTTAACAATACACTTGCACCTCTATGTGAAGGTGACACTTTGAGTATATCTGTCCTTTTGACTTATATTTAAATGTGGCATTCTAACTGCTTCCTTCACAAAGAAAAAGGAAACTTGTTCTAGGGCACTAGCCCAAGCGATGCATAAATAGCACATTGAGCTTTGTGTTAGGAATGACAGTTCAGGACAGTTGAAGTTAATATTTTCATTATCCTTATTCATTTTGTTTTGCCTTTTAAGATGGTATTAGTTTTAATCAAGCTGACCCTCAGCTGAGAATATCCTGGCTTTCATTTATTTTTAAACAATTTTAAATAATTGGTTATAGTTCAGTGTAGACTATTTTTCTTGTTCCTCCTTTTACTATGCTAATGATTTTAAGATTAAGAGCATTAACAATGAATGGAAAGCAAGTATTTGCCATTTAGAGTTATTCATTTGTAGGATCAACATTGCAAATGAGAAATATTTCTTCAAAATAGAGAAGTATTTCAAAATCTTCTGGTTTTTAATATTTTTGAAAGTGTTCTCTGGATTTCTTATCATGATTAGTTATTATCTTGAGAAATTTATCTCACTTTGAAGCTATTTCTTAAATTTATATCTCAAGATTATGTAAGCTTACTTATTTCTCTTCTGAATGAAAGGGAAAAGGAATGTTGAGTATGTGGGCTTTTCAGTATATCATCTGTCTTTGTCTCTCTGAGATCATCCTGCAAAATATTCAATATGAGAATAGAGAAGACAAGAGAGAAAGAGAGAGGAAGACAGACTGAATGTGCAGTTGTGTGTGTGTTCTGGTGGTGACTGCTCAGATGGGATTCTGGCATATTCTTAATGGACATCTTCAGTAATTTAATTAGTTACCATGTTAGGAAAATTGCTGTTTTGAGGGAAATAAATTTAAAATAGGCAGAAAAATATCTTGGTCTGCACGTTATTCACACAGACCTAAGTTCCAAAATATTTTCCACAATTATTAAACTCTTCAAAACACTTTGCTTTGGCAAAGAGGATGAATTTCTGAGTGTGTGTGTGTGTGTGTGTGTGTGTGCTTCTTCTCATTTAAATTGTATCCTTTTGTCTCTGACAGAATTTTTTCCTCTCTGTTGTTTTTCCCATAACTTGATTCGTGAGGAACAGGGACATCTAGTGATAGCAGTCACCATTTATTGAATGCTTCCCAGGTACCAGGCAGGATGTCTTTCTATTTTAGTTCACCTCTGTGGCATCACCATGTGATGCTGTCATCATACCACTGCTTTCCAGATGGGGAAAGTGCGGGAGCTCATAGGACCAAAACCAGGACACAGAAGCCCTGGCCCTGAGTTGTAGCTTTGCCATCAGTCTGATGGGCATGTTGTCCTCAGCAGCAGCTCCCTCCACTGATGGCCCTCCCTCCAGCACCCTCCAAGCCAGTGGTGGCAAACCTAAGACATGTGTGCCACAGTGAGCTGTTTGTTTGTATCACTGAAAGCTCTAAAAGGTTTGCCAGTACTGCTCCAAATTCAGCCCTTTCAGAATGCACATTTCTCTCTGTGGGGCTCCTCTGCTGTTACTTCTCTGGCTGCCTGGAAAACTCCTCTCTCAATCTGCACGACTCATATGTTGTTTTTTTTGTGTGTGTGAAGTTTTTCTTGATTCTTAGATACTGTTAATAATGCTTCCATAGCCTTTTAAATTATTTTAATATCTTTATTCTTATATTAAATTATTGAATTTGCACATCCATTGAACTTTCTGAGAAAGCAACCATACTTTTCTTAGCTTCTACTGAGAGTATAATGAGAGTTCATGAAATTTATTGAATAGAGAATGTCATTAAAACTTCTACCTGACAAAATAATTCACCCAATATTTTGTGGATCCAAGTGACAATATAACATGGAAGACCTTCATACAAACTCTTAACATCACATTTAAATTAAATCTATCACATATAATGCTAATTTAATAAATACTATTTCCTTACAATATTATTCACTTTGTTCCTAGTGTGGGGAAATGTTGTGATAAAAATCTTGGCAAAACACACAGAAGTAGTCTTTGTAAATCTATTAAAATTTGTTAATAAAATGAAATACATTAAAATGTCAAAAGGCAAGTTCATGGGAAGAATTAGTATGGAGTTCCAACTTTTATTTTCTTGAGTGTTAAAGTAATTAGTCTCATGGAGTTATTTATTGAGGCAACACTTGGATAATAACTGAGAATTTGTGTAAATTTTCCCTGGTACACAATTAAAGTACTAGCTACTTAGCTCAACATATGCGTTCTACTTGTTGATTTCTTTGTTTGCTTAGGGTTTTAAATTTTATTTATGCATTTATTTATATATGCCTAAGATTTTAAACAAGAATCTAATTGGTTTTTGAATTATTAGACACAGAACTTTTAGGATATTCAAACAAAACAGAACTTGAAATCAAATAATAAAGAACCTAACAATTGTTTCATTCAAATCATTGCCAACTATTAGCTATTAAGCATAGATGAACAGCAGTGCATATCTGAAAACAATGGGGCTAGTTTCATTTGTATGATATGAGTGAAAAGTGTAAAACTGCCAGTTAAAGGCAAATTTACAGTCTTGCAGGATTTAGGAATGCATGTACTAGCTTTTCACTTCTTTATTATTCTTTATTAGTGTATGAAACTACACCAGTTACAGTAAGATGGATTGAATTATGGTTTATGAAGGACCTAACCATACTGAATTCAAATAAGATTTTGGTTTTTATTAGGTGTACTGGTACAATTTATATATACATAATGATCTCATTCATCATAGGGACTTTGTACCTCTGTATGACATATCTTGATTTCTCTTTCTTTTCTTTCCCCACTCCTCCCTTAAACCACACTTCTCCTTTTTAGTTACAAAGCTTTGTTTCTATTCTAGTCTTCTTTTTTCATTCTATTCTTCTTTTCATGGCTTTTTGGAGCATTCTTTCTATTATCATTATTTGGAAGGGCAGCCTTTGCTGTATATTGTAGTTTACAAGGCAGTGATTTGATGTATTTATTTATTTATTTATTTATTTTTGAGTACTGTTTTGGATTGATCCCTACATTTTTCTACATATCAGTAGTTAATATTTCAATAAACAAAACATTGTCACATATTTAAGTGCCATATGTGAAGCACATAGCGTAAAAGCTCAGCCAGTCTGAACTACAGATGAATAAATTATTTTGCCCTGCTTACTTCAGCTCAAAAGACATTTATTACTGTCTCACCCATGTGCTAGGCTTCCACATTTACAAAGATGAGTGAGACAGTGTTTCTGCCTTTGAATTTAATCTAGAATTAATGAAAGACACAAAGACAGCTCATTTCAACAAATAATTTATTCCAAGGTGGCCATAACGACAGGGCTCTGTGAGATCACAGAGAGGATAATGAGAGTGGAAAGACTGATGGAAAGACATGTGCCTCAACTTATAATGTCTCTCAGAGGAAAAATAAGATGATCCACTTGATTCAGAGACAAAGACCCAACTCCAAATGGCCTCCACAGTCATGGAATTTATTACTTGAAGAGTGCAGTATGCATTTGACTTCAAGTGAGGTTAATGTGCTGGCTCTAATAGTGCCGTCCATGGCTCACTCTTAACTGTGCCCTTAGAAAACCCATGTGTCCTCTGTTGTTTGGACCTTGCTATCCTCACATGTTACCCTCCAGAGAGTAGTAGCTTTTTCTCTTGTTCCAGCTGAAATTCTGACCACCATGACTAGTGGGATGCAAACTGTTTAATTTTTTAAATTTATTTTAAAAATAAAAGAAGGAAAACATTAACAAACAGACATTCATTTACAAAATAGCATAAGAACAGTACAAGCAATACTGAGTTACAGACAAAGTGGCAGGAAATTAACAATGATTGTCATATTACATATTGATACCTTCAAAGTGGTTTCTCAGGAAAACAAATAGAGACATACAAGGTTGATCAAATAAGTAATCATTAAATGTTCCTTTCACTAAAGCAATA
>NW_004955560.1:158309-194712 GCF_000276665.1 Chinchilla lanigera
TGCATTCCCACCAGAAGTGGAGAAGAGTTCCTATTTCTCCGCAGCCTCGCCAGCATTTATTATGGGTTGATTTCTTAATGCTAGGATTCCTACTGGGGTGAGATGAAATCTCAGTGTTGTTTTAATTTGCATTTCTCAAATGACTAATGATGTTGAACATTTTCTCATGTATTTATTTGCCATTTGTATTTATTTATCTGAGAAGTGTATTTATTCATCTCAGAGGAGCATTTTTGGATTGAGGTCTTTGAATTTGGGGGGGGGAGCTGATATTTTCTAATTCTTTACATGTTCTAGATAGAAGACCTTTGTCCAAGTGCCCTGATCTCCCAGAGGTCACAGACACAGGTGGTCCTTGATTACCGCCATTGCAGCCCTCATCTGGCTCCTGTGCGCACCCTGAGCTGCCTGGAGACACAGAATCAGGCAGTCCAAGATCCTCTGACATCGTGGTTCACAGCTGAACGCCGAGATGCCAGCTCTTCAGACATCAGGATCTGCTGTCAAGCTTAGAATGAGGTCAGTCTCAATCATCTTTATGGCTCAGCACTGGAGGGGAGGAGAATGGATGGTCAGCAGGAAGCTATCAGATGCTCACTAAACCAGAGTAAAGAAGGTGAAAGGATATTTTTGGAGAAAGGAAATAGCATAAACAAATCAGTGAAGGCCACATTATCACAATGTGTGTAGTTAAACACTAATACAACAGGAAGCATGAGACTTTGAAAGCAATTTTAAAATTAATAATGCAATTATTTACAATTAATGGTTGTAGTTTCCATACACCATTTAATTCTCATAAGAAGTTACTGAAGTAGGTACTCTGTCTTGCAGAGAAGGAAACTTGAGCCCATTCAAACCCAGATTGAGTCTGTTCAAACTCTAGAGGGAGCTCACTTGCACTTTGCAGTATATGAACCATTTTGGTCTGTGTTGCTAGAGTTCAGAAAATAAGACCTCTTGTGCCATGGTCTTGGGGACCAAGATGCCAAGTTTCTTTGTGGTTTCAAGTTTTTTGTTTGTTTGTTTGTTTGTCTTTTTGAGACAGGTTCTCACTATGCAGTTCAGGCTGGCCTAGAGCTCACTTTGTAGCCCGGGCTGGTCTCGAACTCACAATGATCCTCCTGCTTCAGTCCTCCCAAGTGCTGGGATTACAGATGTGCGCCACCACACCTGGCTAGCTCAAGTTTTTTTTAAGCCCTGGTTCTTTATCCTTTCATGCTAAAAACAGTGGCTTTGAAACTTTAGCCTACACTCAGATTATTTCTGTTGCTTGTTAAAGCCTTGAGTTACTCAATCTTAAACTCCAGACTTTTGGAGTCAGTATGTATAAGCTGAGATCTGAGGATATGCCTTTCTGAGAAGTTCCTGGACAACCCTGATGCTGCTGGTCTGGGGCCACATTTTGTGGACCACTTCTTTAAGGACTTTGCAAGACTACAGATTCCTGGTTCACTGTTAGCACAGATGGAAATGAGTACAACTTTTGTATTTCTACTTATAAATACATATGCTCTGACTTCAGAAAAATCAAGAATATATTTTGGTCACCATAATATCCCACTCCCCTATAGATCATGGTCACTGTGTGAGTGTTTCATATACAAAATATATGTATTTAAACGCTTAATTTTCTACATTTTATTGTGAGAAAGTATATATACAAAGTTATAGGAACATTCATATTTTCAGAGTCAACAGGTGTAACTATACATATATATGTGCATGCACACACATTTTTTATGAATCACTTGGAAGTTAATTATGGATGTTTTTACCACCTTTCCTATAAGTTCTTCAGCACAAATCTAATAAGAGCATTCTCTTATATTATCATAATACCATAATCACACAAAAATTAACTATGATGTCTCAGTGATATTTAACATTGTAATATACTGTAAAAGTCTCATAAAAGTTTCTCACTTGTCCCCAAATGTCTTTTATCCCTGTTATTTTTTGTAATTGGGATTCAGTAAAGGGAAACTAAATTTTAATAGGTAGCAATAATGGGTAGACCTTTAGCCTCAGGTAGACTCTGCATATTTAATATAGTATAGGGTTGATGGCTTTAACACATGTGATACTGTATCATAGGAAACAGCAGTGGAAGCATATTTTAAGAACTCAGAGTTATTGTTATTAATACTGATAGACTGATAGATGACACCCCAAAATCAACTTATAGTTTAGGATAAATAGGGATTAGTATTTACCAGTACTAGTGTTATTCATTTCTTACACTACTTAACACTGTGACTTGTACAAAACTAGTGCATAGATTTGACATATTGCTTGTATGCCTTGTGCACGCTCTGGGTCCTGAGGGTTGGATACATGGCCCCATGTGTGCCAGGCGTGCAGTCTGACATCGAGCTTCATCCCAGCCTTTCTGCTATGCTGGCTGATGACTGTCATTTGAACATATGAGACTGGCAGAATGGAGAAGAAAAGCAGTTGAATAAGGAAGAGATTTTGTTAGAGTTCTGAATTAAGAAGGAGTGGAATCCTACAGTCATGATTGTTCTTGGGGATTATCTTGAGCTAGCAAATTTTAGCATATAGTAAATAAAAACAAATATATCTAAAATTATAGACATCTACTAAATAATTAAAATATTGAAATAAATGTATATTTTAATCAACAACCTGATAGCTCCATTGATTTGTTATTTAAAATTTGCCTTGGAATTTCTCCTTTTGGGAAAATAAATATGACGTATTTGTGGTAGATAGTAATAGTTGACCACATACCTATAAAAAGAATAGATAATCTCATTTCTTTCCATCCTTCTTTAGGTCAAGATTTAATTTGTATCAGTCCGTGGATGGGATGCTGATGGTGTCTGAGCAGGAAAGCTGTGCTTTTGGGCAAGTTCTCCCTGGTTCTCTTCTCTCTGGCCCTCTTCCTTACAGTCCCCATAAGATGCCTTGATTACTGTCTCTTTCTGCTGGCAAGTGGAAAGTTGTAAGAAGTTTCTATGATAAATTTTTTGAATCATAATTTTATTTGTGTATTAATTCTTTCCCACAGAACTTGATTATTGCAAATGAAAAACAATAGTTTATTTGATAGAAGGTACTGTGATGACAATGCATATCACTTTGTGTGTAAAAGTTTGAAAGGCACTGTAGCGCAGTGATTTGAGAGGAGGTGTTTGGGAGGACAAAGCTCTGGATTAGAGTCCTGATTTTGCTACTCATAGCTGTTTGATGATCAGAGTCCTTATCTGAGCTCTCCAATGTTCATTTTGTCAAGTTTGTTACTGTTACAAGCATTAAACGTAAGTCAACATGCCACCTATTAAATGCTAAGTAGTTGTGACTGTTCCCTGCTAGAACAGGTAATAACACACCGTGTTGAGTGAGAAAAACTAGACATGAAGATGCATATATGGAATTATTTTACAACAAAAAAGAATGTCTAAGACAACATTAGAAAACTAATAGGAAGAAATATAAATGTTATGAATGCTAATCATTTTTAAAAGAATGATTCTTAGTAAGGTTGAAGTCTGAAAATGACCCTGTGAAAACTACTTTTCACTAGAAATTCTTATTGATCTTAGTGAATTCAGTTTGATGGAGATGCATTTTTCCTCTATCAGCTAAACATCAATAAAAGTTAAGGATTTGTCTGTTGGCAGAAAGAATAGAGAAAAGAAATTCATGCTAGCAAAAGAAATAGACTTGGAGGCTTTCAGTGTCTTTAGCTACTTTATTATCTTTTTGATGGTAACATTTAAAACTTAAAACATCTAAACAACATCAATATAGCTTTTCAGTGTTATTTTTTTGTTATATGATTTTCCCCAAGATGGGAATAAAATATAATCAGGCAACAGCTGTAAAGTTTTATATATATATACCAGTTTTCCCATAAGAGGCAGTCTTCCTTTTGTGAATGATTGTCAGACCAACTAGAGTGTAAAACTCTGGAAATAAGTAAATACTTTTGTGACCTAGCAGAAGTTGATTTTCAAGTTCCTTCTATGACTCTGATGACTCTTATCCAAAGGAGATAAATGAGTGGCAGCATTGCTACTTGTAATAAGTAAAATATGATAGTTCTTTGGAGAGAAAATATACTTATGTGAATATTTATTTAGTCAGAGATGACAGAATTGAAGCAAGGACATTTGATTTTTAGCTTTCCACTCAGTTGTGCCTCACCTCTTACTAAGCATTTCTATGCTAGGGCCACAGTGTGAATGTTTGAATGCTCTGTTTCAGTCTTTGAAGTATGTACATAGAAATAAATTCAATAATAACACTGAATGATTGGATGAGGAGGTAATATGCAGATTTCCTTAATCAATGAGTTTAATATAACAGAAGCCTACAGTGTTCTAAGTGTGGTAATTCTCCAAAATACCAGCTCACTAAATTTATCTCTATCTAGGATTAAAAAGTCCACATTTGATCTGGTGTGAGAACCACTCACATAATGGTAAAAATGCATGACATTGTGATCAGTGTGAAGGGATGACAAGTGAGAGGGCTGATTAAATTCTGTGTTGTATTTATAGAGGCCTTCAAGTTTCACAGATTATATTAAATGATAACCTCTGGTACAATTCAGGATGAGACAAAGCATGCAAACCATAGGTTTCTTTTTTGAGGCTTCATTAAACCTATCTATAATCAGTTAATAGAATATAATCTGCTAATAGGATAGGTTTGAAGACAATTTATTTTAATTTTTAAGAATGATATTTAGGGGCTGGGGATTTAGCTCAGCGGCAAAAGCGCCTGCCTGGCAAGTGCAAGGTCATGAGTTCAGTTCCCGGTACCGGAGAAAAACCAAAAAAAAAAAAAAAAGAATGATATTTAATTACTTTAAACTCAGCTCAATTATGTTCAAATAGGAACTGGCAAGGGCGTTGGATATCAAAATTTACTGTGTGTAAGAATGACCTGGAAAGCCTGTAATAAAATATATATTTGTAGAGTCCTAGTCCCTTGTCCCCTAGATTTTTATTTAGTTGGTTTAGGGATAGCCTACCCCTCAAAATCATCATTGTAACTACATGCACCAAGTGAGGTAAGAAAATTGTTTGTCACTTTTAGGGGTTGCTGGGGAAAAGGATTATGGTACTACTGTTCTCTTGGTCATGTGTGTCTAAACCTTTAGATCATTTTTGTTCTCTTTTGTTTTCTATTGCCTGTCAGAATTAGTCAGTAAACTCTGCCCATTCTATCTTTAATTCTCTTATTCAGGCTTTATCTCCCTTAAGCTATTGGTTCAGGTGTTTGTCTTTTACCTGGGTTTCTGTTTAATTTTACTTTCCCCTAATCTAGTCTTTGAAAGATCTTCCTTGTATCTATCTTTTTACATCATCTCTTGAAGCCAGAATAAATTTGATTTCCCACTATAATATCTAAACTTTCTAAGATAGTTGCTTCTTTGTTCCATAGGTTCCACATTTATCTATTCAACTAATCTCAGATGGAAAGTACTTGGAAAAACTTGTGTCTGTTCTTCACATACAAAGATTTTGTACATCATTATACCCTAAACATCATAGTACAGGAACTATTACATAGCTTTTACATTGTATTAGGTATTAAAAGCAATCTAGAGATGATCTGAAGAATACAGGAGGGGCTGGGAATGTAGCTCAGTGATAGAGCACTTGGCTAACTTTCATAAGACTCCAAGTTTAATCCTTAGCCCTGAAAAGAAAAAAAAAGTATGTGGGAAAATACATGTAAGTTAGATGTCAATAGTATGCCACTTCATGTAAGAGGTTGGAGCATTTTCAAATGTTGATATCTATTGGGGGGGGGGTCCAGGAATCAGCTCCTCATGAATATTGAAGAGTGACTACATTGATACTCAGTGCCTTTATTATTTTTTACGTTTATTATTTTTTCCTTTTTAATTTTTTTATTTTAAAGATAAGAGAATAAAAACATATTAACAAACACACATTTAGAAAATAACACAAAAACAATACAAGCAATACAGAATTTCAGACAAGGTGATAAGAAATTAACAGTGGTTATTGTATTACATATTGATATCTTCAAATTGGATACTCAGTTAAACAAATATAGACATGTAAGATTGATCAAACACTTAAACATTAACTTTCTTTCAATAGAGCAAAATTTTTCTGAGACATGCTCTTACTGTGTAGTCCAGGCTGGTTGTGAACATAGTTTGTAGCACAGGCTAGACTTATCCTCTTGGTGATCCCCCTGCTTCTACTTCCAGAGTGATGAGAATACAGGTGTAAACAACAACACTTGGCTTAACATGTCATTTAAAAGGAGATTTAAAGGTCCTATCCCTTTTTGTTCAGTCCATGAGAGAAGCATTTATCTTAAACATCTGTCCACTGACAATGCAATGTTTGAGATAGCAAACATTTTTCAAGAACATTTTCTGTGCCACACACTGCAAGGTCCTGGAGACACAAAATCAGAGAAGACCTGTATCCTCTCTTGTGCACGATTCCAGCAAGCATGGGAGCCTTCAGTCACTCAGTTTCCTGCCTTGCAGGCAGCACCAGATTCTGCAGAGGGCACTGAGGAACCTAGAGGGGTTATCTAAGGAAGAGGTGAATGTAGGAGGGTTCCAGAAGCAGCTTGTCTGCTCCCTCTACTATGTGCTTATATGCCTCCCCTGACACTCCTCTGGTAGTTCCTAATATATTGCTCAATAAATGCAGACTTTAAGTATTTTAGAATGTGTTTGTTGACTTTAATTGACTATTTATAAGAAAGTTTGGGTTTTTCATCAGACTAAGGTTCTGGACAAATTAAAATACTTGTATTCTCCAGAGGGGCTTTGTTAAGGGCTTTTCTCTCTCTCCTCTTCTTCTCAAGCTATATCCTGTGTCTGAGATGAGAATTATGCCTGGAAACTGCCTGCTCCCCTTGAGTTATTCACTGACCTAGCTGTATGCAACATCTCTTCTCAATTCATGAGGTCTGTCATCAGTTCTCCCAAAGCCTTTCCATGTTTCACACTTCCCATATTAAATATTTGCCTGCTTGCTTCTCTCCTTGAATGGACCCAGGGCTCCTAGGTGACAAGGGCTTGAACCCTGTGTAGTGTCAGAATTATACCTTGCCAAGAGTGAGTGTTTAACAAGAACTTGATGGAGAAGTAAAAAAATGTGTAAAGAAAGTTTTTGTGCTGTTACTGGTATCTTTCAGTGAAAGTGACTCTGCCAGCCATAGTTAAGAATGTCTGAGCCATGGATAACATGAACATACTAATGTTCTGTATCCAGAGTTTCCATTTGTAGTAAAGGGAAATATCAATTTAAATATCATCCTGGTACCCTTTGAAGTGATAGCTATGTTTTGTTAGAAAAGGAAAGACTTTAGAGGGCTGCTTTTGTGACCTGTGAATCTATATTTCAGTTCCTTACTGTTTTTGTGATATGGTACAGAAGAACACTGAGTCACATGATTGTGTTTGTCATTGGTTCTCCTTGCAACTGGTCAGACATTTCTGGCTCCTAGGTTAAAAAGCACCACCACTACCTTGTTGCAAAAATGAAAAAAAACAAACAAACAAAAAACCACAATATCAAACCAAATGGAAGACTCTTTGCATTGAGGAGTTAGATGGCAACTTTTTTTATGTCAGTGGGCTGGTGGGAACCAGTTCCAAATCATCAGCCATGAGTCTGCTTAGAGTTCAGCTTAAATTCAGTTTGCAAGGAGGAAGTACAAGGGTGATGGCAGGTCATGACATGATTTACATGCGTGGAGTCATATGTTGTCAAGCAAATAGATTTACTTAAAAGGAATTGTTTATCATAAGGTAGGAACATTCTGGGAAGGAGGAGCAGGGGTGTGAGTAGAGCAAGTGGAGTTGAAATTGTCCTAGACTGGGCCTGTGTGTTCTGGACACAAAGTATAGAGTCCTTGAGAAAAGCCAAAACAAAGTTACATATGTACATATTTTAAGTTCAAAAACACAGGCACTGCAACGGAATGTGGTCAAGCTGACCTGGCTAGCTATGTGGAAGAAACAGCTGGATGCAGACAGGCTATTAGTTGATTTTTAAACTTTACTGTAAAATGTCTATAAGTTTGCTGTTCTATGATTTTGCCCTTACAGCCTTGGCTTGTGAATTTGTAATTAACAGCATCCTCTCCTGAGAAACATGTCTAATACTTTCATAAAATCTTACTATACTCAGCCAATTATTCTTTCAGCAGTCTCAATGAAGGGATATTGTTTATATCAATATTTAGCTTATATCACCAAATATTTGAATGATAAGGAGAAAGGATCTGTTTTCCTTATTTCAGGATTTCTGAGTCTGTTTGTAATTCTTTGGTTTTGGAAGTGGATTTTCCTGTGTATTATTGGGCACACTTAAAACGAGTTAAGAATCATAAAATCGATGTGTTCATAAGTTTGTCATCATGTAACTTCACTAAGTTATTTTTAAGTAATAAAATACTCTTCTGAATTGTCCTCCAAGAAGATAAATAGTCTAGATGAGTTTGGAAAATCTTGAGTCAACTTTGGCTTTGTCTCCCCCTGCTATTTGATGTTAATGATACCACTTTAGGGTGATGAAATAATATCCTTTGTAGTTACAAAAGAAGCTCCAAACAGCTCAAAGAGCTTTGGATTTTTGCAACATCCTCATTAATATCTATATCATCCTCAATTCAGATGGGTTCTGCAGGAAGTAAACCACCTCTGGAATTGATTGTCTGAGGTTAGATCTGTAGTAGGACCAGCTCTGGAATGATGTTCTGGTCGCTAGTATATACGTTTCTCTCACTGTGAACTGCAGCTGGGAAAACAATCCTGTTTGGAGGTTTGGAATGTGAGGTCTCATTGTCTTGCACTTTTAGAGACTTTGGGACTTTGAAGGACATCTCTGATCACACAGAGACTTTTGCTGCAACTCCTATGGATTTTTAAGCGTGCTTTCACAAGACTGAGATCTTCTCCCTCCTACTTTATTCAGTCTCAATTTTCATGACATTCCTTCTGCCATGGACCTCTCCTAAACTTTCACCACAAACTTCCATCTCTTTTTCTGCTGCTGTTTTAACTGCTGCTGTTTGCTTTGCCATACGCCTTTCTGTTCTTTGCCAGCATGGTAAAATTTTGTTCCTTCTTTAACATTTAATTTTCCTTTGAACGTATATCAAGCGTGCATTTCCTACCACCTACCTCCAGTTGTTTCTGAGGCCACATTCCATCTGTACTGTGTGCAGACCTTCTGCTGGCACAGGGCACTCTGGGTGACACTGAGTCTTCTGTACATAGATCTCTACAACTGCCTCAGTGCTTCTGATGTGTGTACATCATGTAGTACTTTTATTTTTTTTATTTTTTATTTTTTTGGTTTTTCTCCGGTACCGGGAACGGAACTCACGACCTTGCGCTTGCCAGGCAGGCACTTTGCTGCTGAGCTAAATCCCCAGCCCCATCATGTAGTAGTTTTCTTCATTGCTTATGCCTGGGTTAGTTCCTCTCTATGTGTTCAAGGGATAAATAAACTTCTTATTCATTGAGCCTTCATAGTATGCGTAGGCCTGATTTCTTTATAGATGTTTGTGAATTTGTCATCAGTTTCTATGCCTTGCAAATTCTACATTAATTTATAGTCTACTAAAATTGAATGATTTTTTTTTTGTTTGAAGAAATGAATTATTCCTACCTGAGATAGATGGCTTTGGAGGTGACATATTTCAGCCTATCTTGTGGTGCTGCACCAGAATACCTGAAGCTAGGTAATTCCTAAAACACAGAGCATTGCTTCTCACAGTTCTGCAACTTAGGAAGTTCAGGATCACAAGGCTGGTAACTGGTGAGAGCCGCCTTGGTCGTTGTCTCTTGGCTGAAGGACAGAGGAGCATGCAGAAGAGGGAGCTTGAAGATGAGTCTTGGAGCCTCAGGCCCTGTAGTTACCAGCATTAATTCATTCAAGAGAGTGGGGCCTAATTGACCTAAACAATCCCCACTAGGTTTCACCTCCCAATACTGTTGCATCAGGGATTGTATTTCTAACACATGTTTTTAGGGCATGCATTCAACTCAGAGCAGTAGGTGACATTTGGATACTACTGTACATCTCGGTGCTCAGACATCCACATTGCCTTCACCATGCAGGTCCCTGGACCTCACACTCTCTGGCATCCTTGGCGTGGGTAGTGTCTGAATCTTACTATTTTTAAATTTTCATCTTAGCTATGGAGGAATGATGCAAAGAGTTTTAATTCAACAGGACAGAAAGGAAATCTGTGAGCTTGAAGTTTCTTTATTTAGAATATGCTTGTTTCAAGAATATACAACAATTAAGGGAAGATAAAGTAATTTGAGCTTGGTTGGCTAACATCATTTTCAGATTGAATGATATTTACAAAGTGTTTTACAGAATGGTTTGAGTTATGTTCTTACTGAGACATTATGGAAAGCCATAATGTTCATTACTTGAGAATATATTATATGCCAAATAAGTAAGTGATTCCTATGTCTATTTAAATCTGCATTTGTCCCTTTCTAAAGTCATTAAGCAGTAATCAGGCACTACATATATGTTGAGTTTCCCTAGCCTGAAAATTTTGAATGTGAAATAGTCTCATTTCCAAAACTTATTTCAGTGCTGGGGATTAAACCCCATGCCTCTCACATGCTCGGCAAGTGCTTTAGTACTGAGCTACACCCCCAGCCCTTTAAAAATGTATTTTATTTTGAGATGGGATCTCTCTAAATTTCCCTGGCTTTCCTAGAATTTAAAATCTTCTTGCCTCAGGCTCCCAAAAAGTTTACATAATAGGAGTGCACCACCATGTCCAGCTTCTCTGAAAGTTTTTGAAGTGTTGACATCATGTTCAAAAGGTTAAAATTTTAGTGCATGTTGGATTTTGAATTTTCAGATTAGGGATGTTCAATTGGCATAGTGTCTACAACTATTGCCAAATCCGAATTACTCTGAAATCTGAAACTTTCTGATCGCAAGCAGTTTGGATATGATATATACAGGCACATTTTAATAATTTATTTCTAAATCCTTTTAAAGAATGTTTAAATTAGAGATTATTTTCATTTTATAGATGAGGAAACTAAGACACAGAATGGTTTACTTGCCAAAATTTTCTCTCAGTAAGTAGTTTAGTACATGTGCTGCTGAAGCAGGCATGCACTAAGTAATTTAACTGGGGTTCAAATTTAGTTCTTGGTTCCATAGATTGTATGATTATAAATTCTTGTATATCTGACTGCTTTGTGTTATTTATAGTTGTTTATATCAACTTGACATTTAGGAGTTAGGTCTTTCCTGCATATTACTTGTCATATAAAGTTCTAATAAAAATGTTTTAATAGTTGACAGCTATTTTTTTCACCTTTGATTCTTTATTATTTCTTTTTTTTTCTTTTGGTACCAGGAATTGACTCAGGACCTTGCACTTGCCAGGCAGGCGCCTGTGCCACTGAGCTATAGCCCCAGCCCCTTTTTCATCTTTGAATCATTGAAAGGTATGGTTATAATTTCTTTATCATGACTGTTTACATAGTCTCATTAATAATTCAACATCAAATTTTATAATTTCTAAAACTAAGGAAACATTCATAATATTTAAAGGTCATGTGCCTTTACCGGTTAAAAAATTTACACTTTTAAAATTTTAAGGCCAACTTACACTTTTTCCGTCTCTCTCACACAGGTGAGTAAGTACTTGCTTTCACAAGAGACTCAGATAAAAGGGAAGAGACTAAGCAGCAGAAATGTGACTATGGAAAAGGACTAGTTGTAAAAACTGTTCTTAATATATTAAAAATTCGGGGGCTTGGGATTTAGCTCAGCGGCAAAAGCGCCTGCCTGGCAAGCGCAAGGTCGTGAGTTCGGTTCCCGGTACCGGAGAAAAACCAAAAAAAAAAAAATATATATATTAAAAATTCTATTTTGTTTATGTATTTGTTTTTGTTCTGTTGGTCTTTTTTAAAAGTGAAAAAGAAAATTTATATGTATATATAAGGACAGCTGGTATAGGTGTATTGCTGATGTCTGTGGTTTACTGAGAGGAACAGTCAATGCTTAAAATTTTCTCTTTTCTTGACCAATTTTACATGCTTGAATTTGGTAATTAGAATGACTGGTCTGAAAACAATATGCAGTATAAGAACCATTGTTGAACTCCTACGATTTTGTATGGTGAAGGTCTACCTCATTTCCAGTGTTTTTTAAATTATTTTTATGTATTTATTTTCATTACTTGTGACTGTCTTTGATTGTTTGATCAATCTTACATTCTTATATCTAATGGACTGAGCAACTTCATTGAAGATAACAGTATGTAATACAGCAACCACTGTAAATTTCTATCATTTTGTCTTGAGGCCATGTATCATTTTTGTTGTTTTGATTTTGTCTTCATTGTTGTTTTGTTTTTAATTTTTTAAATAAAAAATTAAATAAAATAAATAAAAATTCATATAAAAATTCAATAATGCCTTATCTAATTACAAATGTTTGATAATAAGGATTTCTGAGAAGAGGTTTTTATTTTTAGTTTAAAAATATATATACACACACAAATATATGTTTTTCTTTTTTGTGTATAATAGTCATGGCAATGAGCAAAAAATTTAACTAGCTGTTGTTGAGCAATGCAAACATGTGTTTGGTCATAGTTGTTTTGTATCAGATTATGGAGTAGTAGCATCAGAACTCCAGTTGTCTAAATCCAAACACTTTTAACCGAAGTGATTATAAACCAAGTAAAACGAAAAATTAAAATAACTCTTTAATAGGCAAATTTATGTACACTAAAAGTCTTGTTCCTAATACATTTTTCCCCAGGCTACTTTTCAGATTTTCTCTTACATAAATTTTAAGCAATTAAATTAGGATTCCTTTCTCTTCTTCCTTCCTTCCTTCCCTCTTTCCTTCCCTTCCTTCTTTACAATTATTTTAAACTTAGAAACAATGTGGGCATTAATTCTTCAAATATTTTTTCTATACTCTCTTGCCTGTGCATTGGAAAGTCCAATTATACATATATTTAGGCTACTTGATATTGTGTCATAGCTCACAGATTTTTTTTATTTTTTACCAGTTCTGTGCATTGAACCCAGAGCTATGTACATGCTATGTAAGTGCTGTGTGTCTGAGCTACATCCCATTTTTAAAAATTTTATTCTTGCTATTTCATTTGGGAGAGCTTCTTTTGCTATTTTTAAGATCACTGTTTTATCCTACAATGTCTAATTTGGTACCCATTCCCATTTGGCAGTTATCATTTCCACTAATTCAATTTGAGTGTTTTTTATGTCTTTTATATCTCTACATAACCTTTCAAAGATATGCAGTATAGTTATAATGATTGTTTTAATGTCTGCTTCTAATTCTAACATCTGTATTCTTTGGGGGTCAGTTTCATTTAATTGTCTCTCTTTGTGGATCACAATGTCCTGTATTTGTTTTTCTTTTCATTTTTTGGATGCTTGGTAATTTAAAAAATATATTGGACGCCAGACATAGTCAGTTTTACTTTGGTGAGTACTAGATATTTTGGTATTATTATAAGTGTTTTTCTCAGCTTTATCTCTGGGACACAATGAAGCTACCTGGACCCAGTTTGATCTTTTCGAGTATTGTTTTTAAGACTTACTAGGCGGGGCCAAAGCTGTGTGGGTCATGAGGGTACTTATTTTCCACTCCTGAGGCAAGATCCTTTTTGTGTATTCTACTCAGTTCTTGGGGAAAACCTCAGAATTCCTTGGTTTTCTCTCCTGGCTCTCAGGCACAGGCAGTGTTGAATTTCCTGTGTGAATTTCTGCTTCAAATCCTTTTGGGTGGTTCTCCTGCTTTGTGTACTTTCTTTTTTTTTTTTTTTTTTTTTTTTTTGGTTTTTCTCCGGTACCGGGAACCGAACTCACGACTCTGCACTTGCCAGGCAGGCGCTTTTGCCGCTGAGCTAAATCCCCAGCCCTGTGTACTTTCTTTACATGGAAGTACTGATAAGTTTTCAGCTGGATATTCAAGGTGAATACCCTGCAGGGATACAGAGTTCTGTCTCTGTGTGGCCTTCTCTTTGTGAGCACTATTGTGAATTGCTTGTTGTCCTTGTCAGCTCTTCTCTATGTTGCTCCCAGTGCTCATCTACTGGGCTATGGCCTAACAATTCTCTCTTGGCTGGGGCTATCATACCACTTTGCTTTCACTTGGTTTATGTTCTTAAGGGATCACTGATCTTTGCTGCCTGATATCCAGTAGCTTGTAAACTGTTATGTCACAGATTTTGTCCATGGTATGATTGTTCCGGGTGAGCAGGTAAATCCTTTTCTTATTGTTCCATTTTGGCTGGAAGTAAAAGGAAAATCTAATGGGGGAACAAAATAAAAAAGAGAGAGAGAGCCAGAGACAGAGACAGAGAAACAGAGAGACAGAGAGATGTAGTTTAACGAATGGTCAACTTGTAACACCTAGTTGAACTGAGTCGGTGTGGGTCTGGGTATGGAAGGCCCACCTGAGGATTGTTGCCAACAGCATGAAAGGAAGACTGAAGAGGAAGATGTTGTGCTGTTGATTCTCGTGATATGAACTCAGATGTTCTCATCATTGGAGAAGTTCAGATACTTGCTTTCACTGAGGATAGCTATGATTCTTTTTGGGGGAGCTCTGGTCTTTACCTTGAGCATCACTTCTTGGCTGCAGTGAAGATCTCTCAGCTTGGTGGTACAGATTCTTTATCCCACTGGCACAGACAGTTTAGCTTCCACCATTGACCTTTGGGCCTTTCCAGTGCAGATCCTTGATGTAGACTTGCATAAGACATTATCATGGGCTCTACGCCTCCAGCTGGTCTCATGGAGGACATTTCCATGGGTTGTAAGTCTTCAGCTGGACTTGTGGAGGACCTTGGCATGGAACTGAGGACCTCAGTTGGATTGTTTGGGTCCCTACTGTGTGGAGAGATCACTTGTCTGCTTCTGCATTTGACTCTTTGCGTGAATATTATACAATAATCCTGTAAATTATGTGTCCTATATTAAATGTATTCCCTTGCAAACCCTGACTACAACAGAGAGTAAGAAAAGGAGAAAAAAGAGAATGAAAACAAAGAAAATAACAAAGGAAAAAGATAATAAGAGATAAAACTACAACAAACAGACATGAAAACCAATAAAGGAGAAAACACAGGTCAAAAAATTTCTTGAGACCATACTCTTAAGTGAAATAAATCAGACACACATTTGTCAGTACCACATTGTTTCTGTGGTGTGAGAAACCAAAAGTGTAAATAAGGACCAAAATATATAATAGACATCATGAAATAGGAAGAAAATGTTCCAGTGGGGAGGGGAATAAGAAAAGGGGAAGGAGGGAAGGAAAGAAGGGAAAAGTAAAAAAAATGAGAAAAGAGAAAAAATGGAAGCGAAGCTTTTATAAATGAGGAGGGGTGGAGGGATTGAAGGAAGGGTAGGGGAATGGGGAGGAAGAAAGAAATCCTGTACATACAAATTCTCTATGATAATCATATGTACATCTAAAATGTACCAATAAAATCTGGATAAATAGCCAAACAAACAAATAAGTAAATAAATAAATAAAAATATTTCCATGTATTTCCAGATGAATGGTTTCCTCTTGGAGCTGTATTTTTTGGAGTCCAGCAAGTGATAGTCTTTTCCACTTGAAGTTTATAGCCTATGGATTTATGAGGTGACGCCATGCTCAAGAGGTCTCCCCACGTATATATGTATATATAAATCCAGACTACGTCATGCTGAAAACCACACCATGTCCCTACTCTTGTTGGTACACAGAGAAGCAATCAGACCACTGGTCTCTGCTGGGTGTAGGAAACTGGATAGGAGCTGGAAAGACACTGTGGTCTCAATGCCATCACTTTAAGATCCAGCCACCTCCGAAGACTATACCTACTGATCCTGGCCTCCTACCACTGAATGCAGACCCTATGTTTTTCCTGGTCTCAGATTGGGCTTCTCAAGGAACCTCAGGACATCTATGTCTAATCCTCACCCTCTCTGTGTGTTGTTCATGGTTGTCTCTCACCCAGTCTCAGTGATAGGGTAACACTTCAGACCCGGAGTGAGACTGTAGTACAGCAGTGCCTCAGTTGTGAATTTAATTTGTCTTTAGTTTTTGGGAAGATGGCTATGTTTCTGTTTGTGTAGGGCAGATGGCCATGGTTGTATTTGTCATCCAATGTGGAGTTTGTGAACAGAAGCAAAATTTTGTGGAATGCTTTTGTTTGAGAACTGAATTGTTTGGAAAGTATTCATGAACCAAGATATTAATGTATACATACTGTGTGGCTCAGTCCCACAGAATCAACCACTTCCTAAGGTGACACCTGATTAAACTTTCTGGCAATATGGAGGGTGCTGCACTTGATTTTTTCTCTAACGCTTTTCTACCATGAAGAAGTCACTTTTGGGGTAAACACTGCAGTTTTCCTTTTCTTTTTGCAGTTTATAGCAGCCATAGGCTTTTCTTGTGTGTAGTATTGCTGCCTCATCTGTTATTTCTCCCTGAATCAGCCAGTTCTTCCGAGCTTAGCTCTTCTCAGGATGTTCACCTCATCCTGCTCAGCTGGGTTGTGTAATAGTCACCTCTGCTGCCTGTGCTGAGGGGAACCAAGATTCAGAGCCAACTGGGAGTTGTTTTTATGCATCTGGCAGCCAAACCTCCTCCTCACAGTCATTGTTTGTTGATTACAGACTGACTTTGAGGACAGTTTTCTGTAGTTTTAATATGTATTGTTATTTATGAATCTATCTCACTATGATTACCATATAACATATGCCAGTCAGCCACTGATTTTCAAAAAGGTACATGTTTCTTCTTTTGTATCTCCTTGATTTAGAAATATCATTAATTATCTTAAAGATGAATTCTACACATTTTTCTTTACAGTTGTTCACTTTACATTCATGCATTTATTATTTTAAAAACATTTCTTAAATCTTGACCATGTTCCATAGATATGGAGACACCATGGGGCAATACCTAGAGTATTCTGTCTGTACCGCTGTGGTAGCTTCTTTCCTGCTCTGTATATGATGTATATTAATACTTAGTGAGGTTATCTTCATTTCCATGTATTATATTTACCAACAGTATTAGCTATATGTTTTCATTGACTATTAACTTTAACTTGCAAAACAAATATAATAGAACTTTAAAAAATTTTAAGCATGCCTAAATATATGTTTATTGGGAATCATGAGATATTTTAATATATGTATGTATTGTGTAATAGTTAAGTCAAGTTAAGCAGATCTATTTCCTCAAATATAATCTTTTTTATGATAATAATTTTTTTTTCTTTTTGAAACACACATTTTATTATCTATAGTCACTCTACTATGTAATAGCACACTAGATCTCCTTACTCTTCTATAAATACCCATTGATAAACCCTTCTCTATCCTTTTATCTCCCAATAATAATTTCCTTACAGAAGTCTGTCAGGGACAGAGGATAATTTTTAATGAGTATTTTGAACCACTGGACAGCTAAAATCAGCTCATAAGAGATGGTAGAAAACATAACAGAATTTCTAAAATGCTATAAATGTGGTAACGAAAACACACAAATGCAAATAAGTGAAGGATAGTCAATTTTTATATTTCCAGTTTTTTATAAAATAACTTCTTAATTTATAGTGACAAGAACATGACTGACATGTTTTGTTTTTAGCAAATAACTTGATCTTGGGTTTTGGTCAGCAGGTGGAATAGACTAAATATTGGAATGCAAGCTTTTGATATATGTATTGTGCATTTAGTCAGCAATTTCTGTTTTTGTCTGTGGGCAGAGAAATTTCTTTTACTTTAAGGATAATGGAAAATTTGATTCATAAAGAATCTTGATAGTAGCCAAGTTGTTTTCTTCTATATTGCTCAGGTGTGTAGAAACATTTTCTTTTCTATTTTCCATGTATTGGTAAAGTTTTGTTATATGATCAGAAAAAGTCTTCCAAGCAGGGCGTGGTGGAGCACTCCTGTAATCCCAGCACTTGGGAGACTGAGGCAGGAGGATCTTTGCGAGTTTGAGACCAGCCTGGGCTGCAAAGTGAGCTCAAGGCCAGCCTGAACTGCATAGGGAGAATCTGTCTCAAAAAGGCAAGAAAAAGAAAAAGAAATAGTCTTCCAAGAGAATATCAGTCTTTCAAAAGATTTTCAAAGAATATCTTCTCTTATGAATAGAATAGTAATGTCCAATGAAAAGACTCATCCATAGTGAATGCCCAATCAATCATTGACTTAAATGTCACATGTTAGTGAAATTCAGTTTTTAGGTGAATGCATAATGTTCACCACTAGTTACAGATTTGAAGTCTACTAAGTGAGTTCTTTCTGATATTGGTAGCTTGATGTTGAAAAAGAATAATTTAGAGCTTAAATTTTTATGCACTAAGATCAAGATATTAGTATTAATTTGTGTTATACATCACCTAAAGGAGATATAATATACTGTTTCAAGTGACCGGCATCTTCAACTTGAAATTTCTGAGGCGACAAGTTTGATCAAAGACCTTAACAACATATTGTACATTTATCAAGATGGGCCACTGAAGTGGGCCATGCAGCTCCTCCACATTCCCATGTGTCTTGGTTACTTTTTTCTCATTGGTGGGACAAAATACCTGACGCCCAAAATTAAGGAAGGAAAAGTTTATTTCGCTTACAGTTTGTGGAGGTTTCAGTCTGTACTTGGCAGATTATAAGACAGAGTGGCACATGGCAGAGAGCTGTAGCTCAGGGTGGCAGACAACAACAAAAGCAACAAACACACACACCAGGGCGGAATGGCAGAGGGATGGCCTCAAGCACTCTTTTCCTCTCCCTTACATATGCAAACTATCCCCCCCAGGGTGGGTGTAGCTCTCACACCTCAATCAACTCTAAAAGCCTGCCCCATGGCCACATGAGGCTTTGGGGGCACACACAGACAAACCATAACACCATGACAGTGAGAGTGGATCCTTTGAAATAAGTGATATAATTTAACACAACTTCATTAAAAGACCTTAGTCTAAGTTCTGTAGAATTTTTGTGAAATAATGGCAAATGATCTTACTAAAAAATGTCAAATGACATTGTAGTAGTAGAAATAACTTGAAGTACTGTATGAATGATCACAGAAGAAGGATCTATGATTAATTGGGACTAGTAGTCATTTTATTTAGTATTTCTAGAAGGATAACCATTAGAAATTAAAGAGGAAAACTTCAGAAGATATCAAAAAAATAACATTTGATATATTATTTTCTTAAAACTACAAAAAGCTTTCTTTTAGTATTTGATGGATGTCATTTAGAGAATAGTTACTGATAGAGCTTTAGAATATTATACTTGTTCATAAGGACTGCATTTGTTTCCAGGCTTACTATGTCACCTGATGAGGAATTACTAATGATTGTTTGTTTAAGCAGTTTAGGTTTCAAATAAGACTATTTTGCATTGAAAATGAAAAACAAATTCTATAAGTTTACATATATAAATTGCATAAAAATGAGAGAAATGAGACAGGATTGCTCGGTATATAATTTTACAAAGTCATTATTATAAAAGACAAGACCCTAACAAGCTCTTTAGTACCTCAGATTGTGTTCAGGAATCAGAACTCTCAGCCAATGTGCAGAAATATGTTTCTCTAAAGCTTCATAGATTTCTATGTCTGTTCAGTTCTGCTTATTTTGAGTACTTTATTGCACATTTCAGAACCAAACGTAGAATTCTGCAGTAATAACTAAAGCATATGATCAGGATGAGTTATCTCCCAAAGTAAGGGGCTGGGAGTAATGATCATATTCATAATAGGGAATTTGTATCTGTGTATATTTTGATCTCTCTTTTGGTAAGCCAATCCACTCCCCTTCTTTCAGCCCCTCTTCCCCTACTAATTTACAAAGTTTAATTTCCATTTTATCCTTTAATTATTTTTTTCTTTTCCCTTCCTTCCTTTTCCTTCCTTTCTTCCCCTTAGTTCACCTTTCTTTTCGGCCATTTCCTCCTATTTCACAATACCATATTGGTCCTTATGTATACTTTCAGTTTTTTACACCAAAGAAATAATGCAATATTTACACATTTGTGACTGATTTATTTCATTTAACAGTATTGTCTCAATGTGCAACCATTTATCTAAAAAAAGTCTCATATCTTTCTTTATGGCTGAGTAAAACTACATTGTATAAAAAAGAACAGATTTAGCTCTGTAATATAATTTCAAATCAGGGATTAGGATGTTCCCTGACTTGCCTTTGTTGCTCAGAATTATTACTATTCCAGGTTTCTTACAGTTCCAAATAAATTTTAGGACAGTTTTCTCTACTTTTGAGAGGTACGCTAATGATTGGGACTGCATTAAATCTGTATTACAAGTTAGGGAGTATGGAAATTTTCATTATGTTGGTTTTTCCTACCCAATAGCAAGGGATATCTTTCCATTTTCTGATATCCTCTTCAATCTCTTTTTTCAGAGTACTGTAATCTTCAATGCATAGATTGTTATTCATTGATGGAAAAAAGGTAAAAGAAAATTCCATAACAAAATAATAGGAGAGTAATAATAGTTAATACATTACATGTTATCTTTAAAGTACTTGTTTGGGGTACAAGACATGGGCATAAAAATTTCTCCAGTCAGTATTAGCACAAACCTTCTTTTTTGATGAATTAAGAGACACTAAAGGTATAACTGATTTGCATTTTTCCCCTTTTAACTACAGTCCTTTCCCCTTTTACCCTACTGTCCTTTCTCCTTTTCTTTTTTCTTTTGGAAAAATTTCTTCCCATTGCACAATATTAATTGTGCATTTTAGAATTTATTTACTCTTTCAGTTTCTCACACCAGGGAGACAAAAAAATGTTTACACATGTGACTCTTATTGATTTCATTTATCAGTGTGGTCTCCAGTAGTACCCATTTACTTATAAAAGTCCCAAGTTTATCCTTCTTTATGGGTGAGTAGTACTCCATTGTATAAAAATACCTTATCTTTTTTGTCCATTCCTCAGTTGAAGAGAATTTGTGTTGTTTTCAAGATTTAGCTATTACAAATTGTGCTGCTATAAATGTGGGTGCACATATATCACTGTGGTATGATGTTCTCAATTCTTCTGGAAAAATACCCAGAAGGGGAATAGCTGGATTCAATGGGACCTCTAATCTTAATTTTTTGAGAAATCTCCACACTGATTTCCACAGTGGTTGTACCAGTCTACACTTCCGCCAACAGTGAAGAAGAGTTCCTTTTTCCCTAAAGCATTTGCTATCGGTTGATTTTTTTTTTTTTTTTTTTTTATGACAGCCATTCTTTCTGGGGTGAGAAGGAATCTCAGGGTAGTAACAATTTGCATTTCTCAAATGACCAGTGATGTTGAGCATTTTTTATATTTATTTGACATTTGTATTTGTTCATCTGAGAAGTTTGTATTCATCTCAGATGTCCATGTTTGGATTGGGTCTTTGAATTTGGGAGGTCTGATATTTTTCAATTCTTTATATATCCTAGATAGAAATTCTATGTCCAAGGAACAAATTGGTTAAAAAAAATTTTCCCATTCTATGGGTTGTGTTTTCACCTTGTTTGTGATTTCATTAGCTATGAAAAAGCTTTTCAATAAGATGAAATCAAAGTTGTAAATTCTTTGAAGTATTTCCTGTACAGTCTGTGTTTTGTTCATGAACTCTCTTCCTATACCTATGTTTTCAAGATTTCTACCTACTTTCTCTTCCAGTAGATTTAGTGTTTCTACCTTAATGTTTAAATTTTTGATCAATGTATAAATCTTTTACTTGTTTTGATTCCTATGTGCTCCAGTTTTTGATGTTATTGTGAAAGGTGCTGTTTCCTTAATTTCTATACCAGTGTGTTTGTTGTGTGTATACAGATATGTAATTGATTTTTGAGTATTGACTTCCCACCCAGGTACATGGCTGAATTTGATTATTAAATCTATAGGTGGAATTTTTGGGTCTTCTATATAGAGCATCATGTCATTGCAAATAATTTTAATTTCAGTTCCTTCTTTCTTATCCTCATTCCTTTAATTTCTGTCTCTTGTCTAATTGCTGTGGCTAATGTTTCAAGTACTATATTAAATAAGAGTGGTAATAGTGGTCATGCTTGTCTTGTTCCTGATTTTAGAGTGAAAGCTTCCAGTTTTTGACCATTTAGTATGATGTTCGCTGTTTGTCATAGATGGCTGTTATTAAATTGAGATAAAGACCATCTATTCCAATTTTCTGTGGAGTTTTTTATCATGAATGGGTGTTGGGCTTTGTCAAATGCTTTTTCTGCATCTATTGAGGTGATTAGATAATTTGTATCATTGGCTCTGTTGCCTGTAGTGTATTATATTTATTGATTTGTGAAGGTTAAATCATGCCTTATCACTAAGATGCATCTTACTTGGTTATGCTAAATAACCTTCTTGGTGATTTGCTGCATTCTGCTGGCCAGTATCTTATTGATGATTTTTGCATCTACACTCATTAGGGAGATTAACCTATAGTTCTCTTTTTTGGTGGGATCTTTCTCTATTTTTGAAATCAGGGTGATCCTTGATTCTAGGAATGACTTAGAGTACGGCTTCCCTTTCAATTTCCTTAAAGAGTTTGGGAAGAGTTGGCATTAAATCTTCTCTAAATTTCTTGTAGAATTCAGCAATGAATCTACTAGGACCTTGGCACTTTGTGTTGTGTGTTTTAGGCTGCATTTTCAATTTTATTGACATATTTGGTTACTTATAATTTTTATATCTTCTTGATTCAGTTTGGTAACTCATATCCATCTAGAAATCTGTCCATTTCTTCTGTGTTTTCCATCTTACTACAGTATGGATTTTCACAGTAGCTATTAGTGGTCTTCTGGATTTCTGCAGGATCCATCATGATTTCACCATTTTTGTTCCTAATTCCATGAATTTGAGTCTTTTCTTTCCTCTTTTTGTTAAGTTTGGCTAAGGTTTTATCAATTTTAGTTAATCTTTCAGATAACCAATTCTTCATTTCATTAATTCTTTACATTGTTTTATTAGTCTGAGTTGTGTTAATTTCTGCTCATATCTTTATAATCTTCTCCCTCATATGAGCTTTGGGTTTGATTTGGTCTTTTTCGAGATGTTTGAGTTTCAACATTAGATTGTATATTTGAGTTCGCGGTGTTTTCCTGTCGTGGTACTCTCTGCTCTAAATTTACCACTTAAGACTTCTTTTATTGTGTTCCATTGCAGCTATGCAATGATGAGCAGCAGCATTTTGCTCAGAAACTAAGATGTTTTCTTTCCTCCTACTCTGCCTCCTTGGCAGCCTTAGTCTTCTCTACCCTGTTTATTATATGCTAATTCAAATTCTGTTTCTTTCTTTTTTCCAGAAGACCTCATTCTTAAATAGTGTTTTTGCAGTTTAATTATTATTTCTGGTCAAAATACAGGGATATGAAATTAGTATTCAGGTTAAATAATCACGAGAGCCGGGTGTGGTGATGATCTCTACATTCTTTGCTTGTTCTTTTGTTGTTGTTCTCTCCTTGCATTAACTATAGAAGTCTGGTCAAGCATCTTACCTCTACTGTGGTTAGTTTCCCAAGTGACAAATGAAGATCATCATTTATCAGAAACATTATTCTCTCTAGAGATGTCAAATATACCTAAAATTGCAAGTTTGTTTGGATGCTGGTGTAGAGTGGTGAAAACCTTTCCAAACATTAACTGGAAACACACAGTCATAATTTTTGTCTTAGAACTGAAGCTGACATGCAGCATGAGGTACAGTTGGACTTTCATCTTCATCTATTTTGGAGAAGGACCTTCTTTAGTTACTATTTTGTGTATTGCTAAAGGCCTGACCAAGCCATGATTGCTGGATTCTGGAGGAAGTCTAGCATAAGCATTGCAAGCGCCCCGACCAATACTAGATGCTTTGCTGAGATATGTGCAAAGGAGGATAACATGATGGCTTACGGGTGAGGTCACATTTCTATGATAATTGAGTTGTATTGTCCTGCTAAAACTGTTGATGTTCTCGAATTCCTCTGCTGCCTCCTGGGTGGATTCTGAATAAAAGGTTACTGAAGATGGTAATTAGGAGGCAGTCAGTCCTAGAGGCTGCTAGCACCTGGTCACAGGATTTTGGCTCTCTTGGTTTGATTTCTTCTTACTTATACATCTGCTGGCACCTAGTTCGGATGATCTGTTCACCCTGAACAGAGTTGGATATGAAGTCCGACATATGGCGCCCAGTGTCGAGCACGGACCTGAGTAGGAAAGTTGAGCTGAGTATGAAAATAAGTCTTCGAGACTAAAGTATGAAAATAAGTCTTCGAGACTAAGATATGAAAATAAGTCTTCGAGACTAAGGTATTAAAATAAGTCTTCAAGACTAAGATACGAAAATAAGTCTTCGAGACTAAGTTATTAAAATAAGTCTTCGAGACTAAGTATGAAAATAAGTCTTTGAGACTAAGGTATGAAAATAAGTCTTCGAGACTAAGTTATTAAAATAAGTCTTCTAGACTAAGTATGAAAATAAGTCTTTGAGACTAAGGTATGAAAATAAGTCTTTGAGACTAAGGTATAAAAATAGGTCTTCAAGACTAGGGTGTGAAAGTAAGTCTTCTAGACTAGGAAAGGTAATTAAGGGAATTAAGTCAGAGCTCAACCGGCCCAAGAAGAACCGAGGGATGGGAACTTGAAAACGAGAGGAGTCTTCCAAACTACGGAAAAAGGAATTAAGTCAGTGTTCAACCGACCGGAGAAAAGTGGAGGTAAGCCCGGAATCGGGGATTGTTTCATCAGGGTTACTGTTGGAAATTTTCTGTCTCGAAAAGAATCTGAATCAGAATAGGAGATCTTGCAGGATAAGAGAATATAAAAAGAAAAAAAAAAAAAAAAAAGGAAGAAAACTAGAAATTAAAAATGAAACAAACAGTTTCAAAAACCAGTGTTCATAGATAAATATGAAAATGTTTGCTGTTTTCATGGTTCCTGTATGTGCTTTTTTTTTCTGGATTGTGGATAGATGGGAATTTAGTACTACAAAGGATTCTGCTGGGAACTGTACTTTTTTGTTTTGTTTTGTTTTGTTTTTTTCCGGTACCGGGAACCGAACTCACGATCTTGAGCTTGCCAGGCAGGCGCTGTGCGGCTGAGCTAAATCCCCAACCCTGGAAACTGTACTTTAAAGTTCAGTCTCCAGCCCTAGCAGGACAGGGGCGGCAGCACCGCCGGAGGGAGAGGCACAAAATGGGTTCAGGGAAAACCCCGGCCTCTGGTCGTAGGCAGACCCAGCTGGGACCTCCCAGAGGCCGGTGTCTGCGCGGCCTGTCCAGATACAGCCACTGGCGCATGGTGCCAGCTACCAACATGTGCACCAAGAACCCAACTGACAGGACATGACTGTGGCGCGCCCTGGCTTTCCCCGCCGCCAGAGCCACAGGCACGGACAAGGCTGTGCCCGAGTTTGGCACCGGAAATTCATCCGGCTCAAATCAGTGCCTGCGCTCAGAATTCCAAAAACAAAACAAAATAGCCTGGACATCCAGGGGCCGGAGTGAGAGCCCATTCCAGGCACTAAGACTATGGAGCCGCTGCTAGGAGCTCACTTTCCCTGAAGTGATGGAGTAGAGGCTTGGACCTCGGTCCCTCCTCCAGATTCATATTAACTCCTGAAATGGGATCCCAAATTATTCCTACTTGGACCCTTGCCTCAGGGTAGAGTGGGACTCCTGCTAGGCCGCAGCAGTGGATTTTGCCTAGTGTTCCCGATGCTGATTATACAGGAACAATCAAGGTTATGGTTCAGTCTACTCAAAACACTGTGGCACCTATTGGGTTCAGAGATAAAATTGATTACTTATAGGAAAACATTTTTAAGGGCTCCGAGACACAAGTATAGATGGCCTCCAGGTGTGGCCACTGCAACCATAGGGTGTGATTGGTATTTCCTGATTTAGAGGTGTTGAATTGCTGACCTGGAGAGATGCAGCTAGGCCATTCTCTTGAAAATAGTTTCACAAGAAATAAAACCTCACAGAGAATAGAGCGAATTTTTAAAAAATAAAAGGCTTTTTACGTTTTCCCTTAAGGTGATAAACTTAAAAGGCTGCTTACATACCCAAGATAAAAAGTTTGCCTTTAGTTTAAAACAAATTGTGTTTTCTAAGGTTTACAATAAGGGAGATATTTTTAAAAGATTATTTTAAAAACCCCGTAATTTCCATAAATAAAATTTTGTCTCTTGTCTCAAAAAATATATATATATATTTCAGTGACTGATTTGGTCTTTTAGAGTTATAGTAAAATTTTTTTTCTCATTTTAGATTCATACAGCTAATAAAAGTGTCTTGTTTTAATTACAGTTTTCTTCTTGACATCATATGCAGGATTTGCTACTGATTTAAAAGTCTGGTGCTCTCGTGATTCCTAATGATGTTGATTGCTTGTTTTACAGTCCAAAATTAAATTAGTATAAAAAGGCTTTAGTATTTTACAAATAAATATAAAAGTTTAAAATATAATCTAAAAGCAATGCGGTTTAAACAGTCGTTTAATTTTGACATCCAATTTAAATAAAGGCAGGCCTAATGTTAGCCTCCAAAGAATACAAGCTATGATAACGTTTTCGTAGTTGGGTCACCTGTTCCAAGAGACAATTTACCCAAACTGTTTAGATCAACCTAAATGTTTTTCAGACTATTTGGTAATATTAATTGGCTCCATCCAGATTTTGGACTAATTTCTCTGGTGTTATTAGTTGTCATTCTTCAGACAAGTTATTTTAAATTGCTTCTATTTTCACTGATGGGTCTTCTTAGGTTAAGGGAGTTTATACAGGTTTCTCACTTTATCATCAAAATTCAAATTACAAAAACAAAGGGGGGAGTCAATCCCTCCCACTTCACTTGTTGATATATACTAATTAAATTCTTAAAATATTACAAAAGATGAAAGTATAGCAGCAGAAAAGTATACTGCAAGAAAAGGCCACAGCTGAGAACATCTGGCTCCAACCCCTATTAACTAAAAGAAGACTATAGCTACAGGCATCTCACTCCTACAGAGAAGGCCTTTCTAGAGATAACATAGTTCTCCTAAATTAAAATAAATTATTACTTGGTGAAGTCCTTCAGAGATTCCCAAGTCCTGCCCAGATTCCTATATTACCTATGGTTAACAGTTAATTTATATAGAAACAGCTATTTTGTAATGATAATGAAGTTGATCAACTTGTTGCTATTTCTTCACCAGATTGTTTATCTACTAAATTTCATACTTTAACTCATGTATATATCAAAGGTTTACGTCAAAAATTTCCTCAACTTTTCATTCAACAGGCTTGCAAAATCATTTTATCTTGTCCTATTTGTGGTCTGCTTAGTAAATCTATTTTTTCAGCCTGGAACAAAACCTAGAGGCTTGCAAAGTAATGAGTTGTGGCAAATGGATGTAACACATATTCCTGCTTTTGGGAAATTTGGATTTGTACATGTTATTATTGACACATATTCTGGCTTTATAGGGGCCTCTGCACAATCAGGAGAAAAATTTGTACATGTTAAAAATCATTTGTTAGAGTGTTTCACTATTATAGGTAACCAAATCAGTTACAACTGACAATGGACCTGCTACGTGTCACATTCCTTTGAACAATTCTGTGCTTTGTGGAATATTAATTATGACACCGACATTCCATATATAATCCTCAAGGACAAGGTATGGCTGAAAGGGCACGTGCTACTCTTAAATTTATGTTAGCAAAACAAAAAGGGGGAGATGCAGATAGAAGTTCACCATGCCAATTATTACATAAAGCCCTATTCACTTTAAAATTTTCAGATATTAGTAAAGATTCATCTACTACAACAGCAGAAAAATTTGGGGCCACCATTATTAAGGGGCCAACAGAACTGATAGGGCAAACTATCTGTTGGAAAGATATTCACACTGGAAAATGGGAAAGAGGTATTGTTTAAATTTGGGGGAGAGGATTTGCTTGTCTCATTACAGATTCAGGAGAAAAAGCATGGTTACCTGCTAGAAGAATTAAACCTTGACATGAGCCACAAAATAGATTTGGTCTGAATCATCGGGTGGAGGAACCGAGAGCGATGTCACTACAGCACCATCCCCAGACACCAACCAAAAACACTCAGAAAGCACAACCCCCAACCTCGGGACAACTTAAGAAATTAACCCATGATGCTGAAGCTGCTGGACTGCACTAGACAAGACTTTATGGCTGGTAATATGTTTCTAGCCATGTTGGCTGTAATAGCCACTTTGGTAGACATTTACTCTACAGAATTAGGCATATATGCCTGCACCAATTTATGTTAATGAATCTAGATGGCTTTCCAGTCTATATGACACATGGGGAACATTAATTACAACAGAAAGCCAAGAGGTTAAAATACAAAATGTACATATTTTTTGTAGATAAAAGATTCTATTCCTTCTAAAAACTTACTGAGAGATCTCTGCTATTGACAACAAAATATGACTAGTCTATTTAAATTATAAATTTCAGAGACTGGGTGTGGTGGCACACGCCTGTAATCCCAGCATTTGGGAGGCTGAGGCAGAAGGATCGTTGTGAGTTCGAGACAAGCCTGGGCTACATAATGAGCTCAAGGCCAGCCTGAACTACATAGTGAGACCCTGTCTCAAAAAGACAAATATATATATATATATATATATAAATTTCTAAAATTATAATAGAATTATAATTCAATTTGGTCAAAAATATATTTGAGTGCACTCTGATTTTGTAAAGATGTTTGTTTGTGTGCTCTGTGTACTTGTTTACGTGTTTGTCATTCAGTTATTTTGAGCTCAACAAGTAGGTTATAGATTTAAAAGCATGCTTTCACCTGAGTTTCCAGCTGGTTTATACGATATCAAATTAAGATATTTTAACCACAGTCCTCAGGGTGAGGAGGAATTATTGGATAGGACTCCAATTGGTGAATAAAGGAGTGGCCAACCTTTATTCATTAATGAGGAGTCCCCAGTAATCTCCACACTCTCTTAGGAGACACCCCTATATTTGGATCATTTGGTCTGAGAAAGTTTTTCAATAATAAATTACAGTAAGGTTTTCTCATAAAAGAAGCTCTTGGTACTAAACAAAATTTTAACAAAGGTAGAAAGAATTGGTTATAAGGTCATGTTATATCTATATGAAAATTTGTTTGTTACAAAATGTCATCATGATTGTCATGTAGCAATGTTATGTATGGTTTTGATTTCTGCATTTCTATGTAAAATTATGTAACCATAATTGTTTGTTGTTTCTTAACATTGTACTAGGATTTAAATATTAGGATATCCATGGTTGTTAAAAAATAATAGTTCCATTTGTATGTTCTAAGGTATTTGCTATTCAGATCAGATTGTAATATTAAGCTTACTGACTCCTGTTAGTTAAAGGTTAAAATTTTATTTATACTAGTCTCACTTTAACTTGGTCTTAGACATCCAGCAGAAAAGTGTAATCACAAGATGTAGACTGATGATTGACCACTGTTATGGACTTTGGACTATATTCTTATTTTTCCAATTTTCTACTGTTATTTTACATGGTATTATAATTGTACTTTGCCTGATCCTCGTAGTCTAGCAAAGTTCATCCAGAAAATGCCTAGAGAAATGGGAAGACATTTGGCGGTCTTCCCCCTGATGCTTTAAACACTTGCAGCAGAGCAAAAAGGGGGAAATGGGGAGAAGGATATTCTTTAGTTACTATTTTGTGTATTGCTTCAGGCCTGACCAAGCCATGATTGTTGGATTCTGGAGGAAGTCTAGCATAAGCATTGCAAGCACCCGGATCAATACTAGATGCTTTGCTGAGATATGCTTGAAGGAAGATAACATGATGGCTTACTGGTCAGTCGCATTCCTATGATGATTGAGTTGTATTGTCCTGCTAAAACAGTTGATATTCTCAAATTCTTCTGCTGCCTCCTGGGTGGATTCTGAATAAAAGGTTACTGAAGATGGTAATTAGGAGGCAGTCAGTCCTAGAGGCTGCTAGCACATGATCACAGAATTTTGGCTCTCCTGGTTTGATTTCTTCTTACTTTTCTTATACATCTGCGGGCACCTAGTTTGGGGGATCTGTTCACCCTGAACAGAGTTGGATGTGAAGTCCGACAATCTACTTGATAAATGGTCTGAATTCCTTTGAGATCTATAATTGGTAGGGTTCATGTTTCACTTTTCTCCTCTCATGTCACTCTTCCTGTCTCTTTTAAATGATTTCTATGCTCATGTCTTTTTTCTTTCTTTTTCGATAAAGGTTCTTGCTGTGTGGCCCAGGTTGCTCTTGAATTTGTAGTCCTCCTGCCTCAGCCTCCCAAGTGAGTGCTGGAATTGTAGGTGTGTGCCAGGTTGCCTGGCTGTTCTTGTGTCTTTGTCTCTTCTGTTTCTGCATGTCTCTTTTCATTAGCTATTGGAGAGTACACAGCAGCCTGTTGGTATACTAAACTAAACATTTGAGAAACACCTTAATATCATAGAATTAAGTTTCAGAAAAAATTCTAGTTGGGAATAGGACTGGGAATGGCACTAAATTTAGGCATTCCTTGGACAAATTAGGTTTTTCCAGTTGTATCTACCTTTTAAATTCTAAAAACAATTTCTCTTCAAGCTAGAGATCAAGTGCCCAGCACTTGACTTTTCACAATTACTGCAGTCTCCAGTCATCAGCGTGTTTGTCCTCTCCCTTCCCAGTTAATGCTTGGTCTCCTTGTGTGGTGTTTATTCTGGGCAAATTCTGGTTCTGTGGACTAATTTACATAGTTTCATGAAATTTGACATAGAAAGCTTTGACATTAACATGATTATTTTCTGTACTTTTTACTGCCCTCCCATTATATAGCATTTATATACTTTCTGTGATCTTCCAGAAGTTGTGTTTATAGTTGTAATTGCTTTTTTAACATTATAGCTAAATTACATTTAATCAGATCATTCTACTGTTAATACTTTTTGAGTTTTAAATTATTTTAAACTATTGAATTTTCTCACGCATATTTTTTTCCAAAGAAATCCAGCTCCTTTCACCACTTTTTTGTTAGAGAATACTTTATTAGTTTCTGTAATCAGATCCATGTAGATAGACCCTACATATTTAATACAGTACATTGCCCTTGTACAAAAGGAAAAAAATTGAGTTTAATATTTCTAGACCAATATGGCTGTTAATTTCTGTACAATTCCAACTTAACAGTTTTTGCTTATTAACTTTCTTGCTGTTTTTTGTTTTAGTCTATTTGAAAAGTCAAAAAAATTTTTGTAGTAGTAATCAATCAGTTTTAAAGAAACACAATAATCTTGTATGTCTGTATTTGTTCTCCTGAGAAACCACTTTGAAGATATCCATAAGTAATACAACAATCATGGTTAATTTCCTATAACTCTCTGTAACTCTGTTTTGTTTGTATTGTTCTTATGCTATTTTGTAAATGGATGTCTATCTGTGAATATGTTTTCCTTTCATTTAAAAAGAAAGTAGCACAATATGTCACTTATGTGGGCAAAGGTTATATTTGGGGCTTCTACACAGGAATGTTAGGAAGACAGAAAAATTGGAAAAGAGAATATCTGGCTTTTATGGGATCTTACAGGAAAGAGGGCCTGTAGTTTGGGGCCCAGTGACTTGCGGATACACCACAACAGGCCACAGCTGAACACAGGGAGTTGTGGGAGATAAAAGAACATAATTACATTTAAAATGTCTTTTCTTCTTGTTGGTGCTTTAGTAACCATGATTTTGGCTAATTGTTTCTCAATCTCAGTGAAGAATTCTTTGTAAAGTAAGTTTTCTTTTTTGTGGTGTTTATGCAGTGAAAAAAATGTTGAGGGAGCCACCCTTTTCCTTTGACTATGGGCACAACAATGCACTAATAATTACATCTGTTTGAAGTTAGGAGGTTGTGATGCTTGAGGAGGCAGATCACCAACACCAGTGAGATGGAATGGGTGGTGCTTGGATTAGAGGCATCTGACTATAATGGGAGGCGCCTGGAGTTTAAAGGTTTCTAACCCTTTTAATACTAAACTTCTGTGTTAGTGAAAGTTCCTCCTCCTTTTTATATTTGCCCTTCTTCATGTTTCTGCTGCTACCATCCTGTGACCAATAATAAACAACTGTAGCTACTTACCATGAGGTATATGCCTGGCAGTGTGCTATTTTCGGCCCATTCAACTGTTACAGTACTAACAGCTGAATAATGCTGTGCATGCTAGGCAAGTGCTATGTCTCCGAACTACACCCACAGCCTTTGGAATTTTATTTTGGAACAGGGGCAGTTTTCCAGGCTGTTCTCCAAACCTGTAGGCTCAGGCTTAGGCTCCTGGAGTTGCATTATTTTTGATGATCGTTGCTACTTGCATGCATACATTTCCATTGTGTGAGATCAAGGATCTTTAATGAGATGATCTCTAGATTTTATATCGGTTGATTAAAATGGAAAAACGTAAGAATTGTATTGTAACATTCCTGTATTCCAGTATGTCAGCCAACACTGAATATGGTCTGTCATTTGGCATGCTACTCTTCATAAGCTATTGTACAGTTTAATGGTTGATACATTGTGTCAACTTGAGAAGTCCGGGAAATTTAATTAAGTGACTTAGCATGGGGAGGGCCAGGGTACTCACTTTGTAAACATCCTGAGCCTGTGAAAAAGAAAGACACAGAGATAGTGTGAGTGCCACACCTTTCCCCGGGGTGTGGGTAGCCTGCTTACACTATAAGGGAGGAAAAGAGGCTTTACTCTTACCCCAGTGCTCTTGCTGCTTTTTCTGTCTTCTGCTGCTTGGATGTGTTGCCCCTCTGCCATATGCCACTCAGCACTGGAGCCAGATGATTATGGACTGAAACCTCCACAAACTGTGAGCAAAATAAACCTTTTCCTTCCTTAATTTTGGGGGTCAAGTGTTTTGTCCCAGCAATGAGAGAAAAGTAACCAAGACATATGGCTACACTGATAAGTGTTTTATTCCCATGGAAAAGACTTGTAATAATCACACAAATAAGTTAAAAAGCCATATTTTACTGTTATTTGTCTGTTGTGGCTATAACTCTCAAAGTCTCCTTGCAAAAGAAACTTTCTGCTTGACCTCATGTTTTCAGTATCAGTCTAGTTTTTATGTTGTAATGTAAATACAGCATCTTCTGTTCTCATGTTGAGTAAAATAGTGATTACCGTTTCAGATTGTTTGCTTTTAGTCATTGCATAGTAAATCTGTTTAATTTTCCTGCCAGAGACTTTAGACAAACTGTACAGCCAAGGATAAGGAGTTGTCCTTAGAATGTTAGTTGGCTTTATGATTTTATGTTTTATAAATTAAGGTTTTAATGACAGACTTCTATTTATGTCTATGTGCTTCCCTTGTAAAACTTCTTTGGCCTTCCTCTCATTAAGGCTGTGAATGCCTCTTAAAAATGAAACTCTCAATCTCAAAGAAAATAATCTGTATGAATAGGAAAAGTGCTTTTGGGTTTGGGTTGCTGATTTTCCAGCGCATGACACATATGGGCATGGCAGCTGTTTGCTAGAGCAGTGGCCTGCAGCCAGTGGTTTTTTTTTTTTTTTTTCACTAATAGTGGAAGGCTCTGCCTTTTGCTAAATATTGCTTGATTGGGCCTGTGGTCCTGGAGATCATTTGTATCAGATTTGTGGTTTTGCTTTTTATCTTTTTTGGGAGTTCCATGTAGTTTTACATCTTCCCTCTTCATATAGTAGGGCCTTCTCGTACCTGGAATTTGAATCCCTAGTTTTAGAGGTTTTTATAAGAACCTCTCTGTTTCCCAGAGGAAACAGATTACATTTTCTTGGTCACTTCTTGGAAAATATGAAACAGAAAGAAATGATTTTATTTAAGTAGCATTCAGGTTCAGGTATTGCTAATGTCTTTGCAAAGAACTTAAAGCTTTGAACTGTAGAACTTTGGATGGTTGTAGTTTCCTTAATCTGTTAACCTTATTCTGTACTTCAAGACTAGCTTTGGAGTGTGAATTAGAGCTATTTGTAACAGCAGAAATTGGGTTGTATTCCACAAGAAACCAGGGACTCTATTTAGAAACAAACAGTTTATTTAATTTGAGGCTAACCACCCTTCATAATGTCCAGAAGTGGTGCATTCTAATACTAAAACAATCTAACTTTATTTATTTGGCAGGTTTTTAAATACCACTTAGAATTAAATATTGAGATATCATTGAGATGTATGATTGAAGCGACTTACTTTTTAAGCAAGGAATAAATACATTTATAGGTGACCCATTAGACCTATCCTTTTACAAATGAATTAGAAAATTCATTCCATTTTCCCAGATTACTATATTTTTGCTAGAATGGAAATGTGTGCTACTATGTTTTACCCCAAGATCGCTTTGTATTAGGCACCAGACGCTTTGTATTAGACACCAGATGTTGAATTTTCAATTGGTGCTTTTGGCAAATAGAAGTTGTGTTTACTGGCACAGAATTTAGATAGTAAATTCTTCACTGTTAATGAACAGTCACAATTGCCAGAGTAAATTTGGATCAAATATTCATTTTAACTTTCCCTCTTTCATTCCTTAATAAATTAGTGTATAAAAATTCATACATTTTGTTAAAGTCAGAATAATTTTTGTACAGGTTACTTTAGCCTGTTTTTAAATACCAACATGCTTTGGAACAATCTAGGTGTATGTTATGGTGTGTTATGTTGGGTGGTGCTATGGTGTGTTGTGTTGGGTGTGTTATGGTTTGCGTCTAGATGTCCTTCCAAAGCCTCATGCACTTTTTGGAGGTGGTTTGATCTAGGTGATCTAGGGCATGTGATACTTGGATTAAGGGTGTGTGGTACTAAATTAGTCCACTTATTGGAATTAACATAGTTCTGTGTATGGGTAATGAAAGCTCCAACCCGAGTATGGTTGGTACCAATCAATGGACTTATAGACTGGATGGAATATGAAGGGAGAGAGGGAAAGCGGGCTTGTTGTTGCTGCTTGCTGCTTGCCACGCCATGAGCCATTTCTCCTCTGTGATGCCCTTCTGCTGTGCTGCTCTTGTTTGGAGCCAGCTGACTATGGAATGAAACCTCTATAAACTGTGAGCTGAAATGAACTTTTCCTTCTTTAACTTGTGGGTGTCTGGTATTATGTCTCAGAGACAAAAAAAGTAACTAAGACAAGGAGATTGTTGTCATCTTTTGTGTGTTTTTCTCCCAAATAGAGTACATATCTTTTTTTTAGTTTGTGTGTATTCCATCAACATTCATGTTAATTTTGAAAAAGTCTTTCAGGATTATGTTATGTTTGAATTTGGGAAATCCAGTTACAAAAGGAAGTCTCACTTTACCTTTTGAGATATTAAAATGAATTAAATACTTAATAAATACATTGAGTTTTGCTAAAACTCATTCTTAAACCTTATGATCATTTATGTAATATTCAGCTATCACTCATCCATAGAAACCTGTAGCAGACTCCTATAGCCATAAAAGCCCAGTGAGTCCCACAAGGTTGGGTTTCTTAAAGACGAGCCAGTGTAGCAGGGTTAGATGTGGTTTCTGCAGACAGCATGGAAACAAGTCATCTTCTCCAGGCTTTTTCTGTGCTGGAAGCGGGGGGTCCCATGAAGTGGAGTCTTGAAGGCTACTCCCATGTCAAGTCTTTGGGGGGAGGGCCATCTCCAGCAGAGGTTTTCCCAGTGAATTGGCTTAGAGAATGGATATTTTTTTCCTTTCATGTAGGCACCACTCTTAATTTCTTAGCTTAGCAGTGAGTTAGTTCAGTGAATATTGGTTGAATGAATAAATGATAGAGAAATTAGTGCAGTAATTGTCTGTAAACAAGTGACTCACTTAGAAGCAGCATCAGAGGTGGGCTGCTTCATAGCCTGAGCACTTTGCTCATGGAGAATTCAGAGAGCATATGTTTTGGCTGATTTGACCCTGAAACATTCATTGTAGCAGTAGGTTAAACCTCTGGAGGTTTTAATGCAAGAGATTCCAATTTTGCGTGTATCTGATTGAGTCTCCATGACTATTTTCTCTTCTTTGGATGGTGGGGATTTATTTGTGGAACACTGATTTCTTTGATTAGGTGAAACATTTACTAACCACTTTTTATTCATTCAGACATAAATGAGCATGTTGTCAAGAACAGTTGATCCATATTTCATAAAAGACATGACTGGAATTTGAATTTTTAATATGCATAGTAAATATTTACTCTGCTAATAAGCATGCTTTTTATCTAGCAGTGGGTTTATTTTATACTACTAGTAACGAATTCAATTATTGTTAGGTACAAAATTTCTTTAAAAGTAGCAGATTTGATTATCTTCTAAGGGACTATATTAAAATGTCTTTTACATATAGTTCATGGAAATATTTTATGTTTTTATCAAATCGGTGGTTACCTGC
>NW_004955560.1:195383-206772 GCF_000276665.1 Chinchilla lanigera
GACCTTGCGCTTGCCAGGCAGGCGCTTTGCCGCTGAGCTAAATCCCCAGCCCCTTGAACAGTATTTATATGCAACTTTAGAATGACTGCTAACATTTTCATGTCACCTTATTTCTCATGTTACTTCATATATTCATGTTCCACACTTAAACTTCCACTGCCGGAATGTGGATGTGACTGAAGGATTTTTCCCTCCCTTTTAAAGTGGCCTGTTGCATATGAAATGAAAATACAGAAACCATACTGTCAATTTTAGTTTAATATGCACTTTGAGAGAAGGTACTATAAGTAATTTATTCTGAAGTATAATATACTGTTTAGCTTTGATGTGGCCAGTTCATAATAATTCTTGTATTTTTATACTTAGAATGTTCATGTTTACTAGCAGTAGAAGACCCCCCTCTCTCCCCTTCTATTTATGTATGTATGTATGCATATATGTACATGTCTAGTTAATCTTTTACTCATCTACCTGTTTGCCTGTGACTATGCATGTTTCTTCCACTTCAAGGTTGGTAGGTGAAGGGGGTGGGGTTCTTCATGGGAGAGAGGAGCCTCCTTGGCTGGTGGCCACTGTTGATTTAGGGCAGTGGGCATTACTACTCCCATTGGCACTCTCATTGTTGGGAATGTAGCTGACCCTCTTACTGCTGTACACCAGGGCAAGAAGTGCCAGACTACTGAGATACATTAGAGTTATGTTCTTATCACATAAATCACATTGGGAAGCTTTTATGCACTCATAGTCATGCTTGCATAATGAAAAGTCTAAACATGATTAGCATTAAAATGGGATTTATATTCATGAAGCTGAATTTGATTTTCTAGGTAATGACCGATTCATTTAGATATTCAGATGGTTTCTTTCACTGTTTATCTATGTAAACTAACAAATCAAAACAGTGAGCTATGCTGTGCTTTTTTGTGCTTCATTGTAAATGGATTTCTTGATGAGGAATATATTTATGCAATGCTTTCTCCTGTACTTTCCTAAGTAAAACATGCCATAGTTTGAAGTACCTAAATGTGTTTATTCTTAGAATGAATATGTTCTTTTATTTAGATATTTTATTTAGAAGTTTTTCCTTTGGTTTAGTATATACCACCTGTGTGAGCATATTGAGCATTTGAAATGTAATTTTAAACTAAAGGGTTACAGAGACTTTCCATAATTTTACAGATGTGCATCATTAAGAATTTGTATTTAAAAGTTGTTGAATCTAAAATTATAATCAATATGGAGAAATTCATAGGAATTTGTTCAGCCTCTTCATAATGTTAGAGAAAGAGATATAAATTTCCATTCATGGTTAAGAGTAAAATTCTTTTTTGTTGTTGTTTTTTTTTTGTTTTTTTTTCTCCGGTACCGGGAACCGAACTCATGACCTTGCGCTTGCCAGGCAGGCGCTTTTGCCGCTGAGCTAAATCCCCAGCCCCAAGAGTAAAATTCTTAACACAGAGATTTTCTGAGATTTTTTTCTTTTACTTTGCATTCTTCTATGTTCTCATACAGATTTTGGTGTTTAATTTTAAATCTGAAACTGGAAAATGCTGAAAATCTTTTTTGAAATTGACACAAAGACTACAGACTGTAAAGTTATATCTTTAATTTGTTCAGGTAACAGTAAGAAATAATGTTTAAACAACAGAATTTTATGTGATTCCTAAAAATTGAATTTAATTTTGGTTTCACTCTGTCTTGGTTACTTTCCTCTCATTGCTGAGATGAAATACCCAATGACCAAAATGAAGGAAGGAAAGGTTTATTTAGCTTACACTTTGTGGAGGTTTCAGTCCGTACTTGGCTGGCTCTGAGGTAGAGTGGCACATGGCACAGGGCAAACGTTCATGGCAGCAGAACAGCAAAAACAGCAAGAGCAAAAGGAAGGAATGAAGGCAAGCAGCCTCTTTCCCTGCCTTACGTTGTAAACAGGCTACCCCCACCCAGGGGGCATGTAGCTCTCACATAATCTCCCTCCATGCCCTCCTCTTCCACAGGCTCAGGATGTATAGAAAGTAAACCCTGGCTCCCTGCTGAGTCACTTGGCCAAACCTCTAGACTCTATAAGTTGACACAATACATCAACACACTCTTTAATGATATTTCAGTTTTTCTCCATACAGTGTTATCTTGTTTCATGAACTTGATTCTTCCCACTATTCTGGTCAGAAACCAAGTTGGACAAGAACCGAATCAAATTCAAAGCTTAGGTTCCGTGCTGACCTTATGGGGAAATTTGATTTCGTTCTCTTCCAGTTTGGTTTGTGACCAGGATTGTGGAAGGAGTTGAATTAATGAACTGAGGTACTACTGTAGTTTTAAATTTCTGCAGTTTAATTTATCCTGCATGAAATGTTTAAAAAGTCTACTCTTGTTTTTGCTGAATGAAACAAATTGTTTCAGATCATATTGGAATGGAGCTTTCCATTTCAAATAATACTGATATTGAAGAAAAGCTTTGCAAATTTCAAATACAGTTATAGTAGGCAGATAAATTAAGAAAAGCTGTATCTGAAAATACATACAGTGTGATTTTATTGCTCCATTAAGCAGTTGTTTAATCCAGAGCCATGGACAAAATAGGTAAAAAATATAACTATGTTTTTTGTTCATCAGTGCCTTTTTTGTCAGTTTGTTTGGCTGGTACTTGGATTGAACACAGGACCTTTGCATGGAACCAAGGCCCCAGGTGTTTTATTTTTATCTTGAAACAGGGTCTCGCTAAGTTGCCAAGTTGCCCAGGCTGGGCTCCAATTTGTAGTACTCCATCAGTGTCTCTTGATGCTGGTTTTCTGAATATATTTTGCAATTGGTTAGTACTTTTAAGTTCTGTATAGATCTTGACAATACATATTACATGTGTAAAATCAATAGAATTTAACTTGTGAATACATGACATTTGATCGTATTTTGATACTCTATTAATCTTAAGCAATTATTTTATATTCACAAAGCATGTATTTATCGTACTTTCATTTTGAGTTTATAATCTGGAAATTCTTTTAGGTCAGGGAATGTTCACTACTTCTTGGAGTTGATGATGACACAAAGGAGTGGAATCAGACTCCTAGATAAAGCAGACCTCCCCTATCTGGGTGTGACAGTTCTCTCAGCCTGCCAGGGAAAACACTACAGGGATCATTACTTTGTGTCATCCTGAAAGGTTCTACCCCATTTTCTCCTCCACTGAGTGAACTTTGAATTCCCAGACCTGTACTACTTTCCAGCAGAGGTGGATAAATCTTGGTACATGAAATTTTCAACGGCCAAGGCTCTGCAGGTGTCCTGAAGCAAATTTGTTTAGAATTAATTTGGGGGTGCTAATTGTGGTTTGTCTAGGATTGGAAACTAAATAAATTCCAATGATGTATCTTAAATCTTAGGGCTTAGTACTTTTGTTACAAACAATAGAAAAAAATGAGTGCCACTAATATTTACTCTTCAAAGGAAATTTTTTGTCTTTCTGTGCCTGGTTATATTCAGGAGTTGCACAGTGAAAAAAAAACCTTAGTGGAAATGTATTTCTGTTTCTGATATAGAGACCTTTAAAAGAGTGATTGTTGACATGAGAAGGAAAACTTCCTTATTTTCCATTATGTAAGTCTTAAAAATGCCAGAGTAAAAAAAAAAAAGAAAAAATGAAAAACTCATGACTCCATGAAATGACGTGTTGTGAATTATTTCAGTATTCAGTGGGTGTCTCTGATGGTTGGTTTGTCTCTGCATGTTTGCACCTGTAAATTTCCTTGCCTGAGTACATAGGCAGCAGCTTTGTTGTAGAGTGAAAGTCTATTTAATGAATGCTGCTGTTTAGGAAATGTAAATTGATGCCACAGAACATATTGTAGGGCGTGGGCTCCATAGAACAGAATACATTTCTGTAAGAACAAATAGTGTGCAGAAGTACTGCTCTAGGAAACTATAACTATCACCCAGTCTCTAGTGATGGTATCTTGCTTTATAGGGTTTAATTTGTAGGTTTTAGAATTTAAACTGGTAGATGTGCTTTGCCAATTACAGTGAGGTAACTCTGACCTCAGATGCATCTGGAAGCAGTAGAAAGATCAAGAAAAAGAGAAGCAAGAAGGGCCAGGTCCTTTCTCAGGCAAAGACTCCTCACCTTTTAGACAATTAGTGACAAAAACTTATAAGGTTGTGTTTCCAGTGTTCCTGACTCATGAGAGTAAGGCAGTTACCCTCTGTGTAGGAACAGAATATGCCAAACTTGTGTTTCATTGTAATTCTGGGTGGGGCTGGTAAAATATTGTACTTAGAATCATAAAAGGATGCATTTCTTTAAAAAGTGAGTATAGGATAGGATTAATTTTGTTAGCCACAAGTGCCATCATTTTACGAAAACTTGCAGAATATTTTGTGCCTTGTAAACAGTAGTTATCAGTGAGTGTCTCAGTCCTCTATAGATTTAGCATAGTGAGCCTTTTGATATTTCATTGGGTGGGAAGTATTATTTTGCAACCTTATCATTTTTAAGAGAGATGTGCTCATTTCTGTTTGTAAATCTTGCCTTTGAATTCTACTTGAGAATAAATAAGCAGAAGAGATAAAGGAGATCAGAACCCTAGAATCATCTTATTCAGTTTAGTATACCATTGCTTAAGAATATTTTTACAAGCCGTGTTTTTAGTGTGACACTATAATAATGGTTAAAGCAGAGGACTGTGATCTACAGCCTCACTAGCTACTTGGTAGCTCTAAGACCTAGAGCAAGGTATTTAATTTCTGGTGCCTCAGACCTTGTTCTCTGTAAAACAGATCCAATAACAGTGCCTGCCTCATGGGGATATTATAGGGAGTCAGTAAGTTAAGACAAATAGGGACTGGGGATTTAGCTCAGCAGCACAGTGCCTGCCTGGCAAGCACAAGGTCGTGAGTTAGATTCCCGGTACTGGAAAAAAAACAACCCCCACCAAAAAAAAGACAAATGCTTACAAGAGTGTATGGCATATTTGCACTATTACTATTACTTTAGGCAATTTTGCCAGTTTGCTTACTTTTGATAATTACTTTCCTTTGCGTCTATCACTATGGTTATTGAATTAAGTTATTTACAGGAATATAGTGTTCTCTGAATGATACCTCACTTAGATGATTGGGCCCAAGGTAGGAAGGCTGGACCAAAAAGTGTCAAACTATTGAAATGAGTCACTTAGCAACATTATTTAGTGCCCACATGTGTGGAGTTCTGTTCCACCTTCCCTTGTTTGCTGGATTGCATCAAGCACAAACAATTCACACCAGAGGGGTTGGAAAATTTTTTTTCTTAGAAGGATTTGAGTCAGGAAGGCAATTAGTTATGGCTGCTCAGATCAAGGTCTTGAATAGCAATCTGCATGGATCCAGACTGAACAGTACCTTGAACCAATACACAGTGACCTAAGAAACAAGTCCTGCTTTCCTCTTTCCCTTGAATCAGTGCCACAACCAATCTAAGAAAAATGTTTTGGTTGATGGCTTAAACAACAGTCAGCAGTCTTTTATTGTTGTTGATACTGTTTTTCACTTACAGAAAATTTGCAAGGTGGTTATCTGTGTAGCACTGCCAAATATGTTGTTATTGTGTAGATCTTATAGGGAGCAGCTTCCACTGTTTTCCAGAGGACTACAGGTAGTCTAGTTATGATACACCAAGCTTTGGTATCACTGGCTGTATTTGGTCTTTCATTCATAGTTGCATGTGTACTAAGGCTTTCAATCACAATATTACAATTGAAGAATGGGGTCTATTTTGATAATCTATTTTCTCCTTCATCTGCTCTTGGTTTTAATTTTCATATCACTCTCTTAGTTTTTTAGTATTTCTTTTTTGTTTCTTTACTTTGAAGAGAATAATAAAAAAAGAACAATAGCAAAATACCAACAACAGATAAAAATAAAAACAAAGTAAAAATAATAAAAGTGATATAGGGTTAATTCCTATCATTTTGGTTTTTGAGTATTTCTGATCACGAGTATATTTTCAATTTCTAGCTATCCTTTTAGGGTTGAGGGTTCAGGGAAGTTATACAAGTATATAATGTACTGAAATTATATGCTTTAACTTGACCCAATTAGAACGTTCTTTAGCCCTGAGCCAGCTGAGATAAGATTGAGTTAATTTATGCCACTGTCTTTTTCAGTAATGTTGAATTGCAGCAGGACCACTTCTCATGCTAATACTCTTTTCTAAAGCATACAGATGATGATTTACACAGAAAACTTATGCACATTAGTTGTATTTTAATCTTGTGGTGGCTGAGTATTGTAAAAGCAGTGTTTGTCTTTTGACATGGTTTTCTGGCCTGAAACTTAAGCTATTATATCACAGTCAAAGTTAAATCTGTAGTATGATAGATATATTTACTCTCTGTAAATACATTGACCGTGATCACTTTGTCAGTTTTGTTCTCTGTGGAGTGCATAATAGTCATCAAAAACAAGAACAACAATAATAATGTAGTCTTTATTAAGCCCTTCCTTTTTACTAGGCATTGGGCTGAGCTCTGTGGCTGGCAGCAATTAACTGTGTATTTGAAAATAGCTGATATAGAGAATTTTGAGTATTACCCCCACAAAGAATTGATACTTGTTTGAGCTGATGGATGTTCCAGTTACCTGCTTTGGGCATTGCATGCTGTGTTGTTATGATTTGTGCCTGCATGTCTCCCCAAATCCTCATGCAGTCATAGGGTGGTTTTCTAGTCTAGATTTTTGATTGCTCTGTAGTTCAGTGCTGGGATTATGGGTGTGAGTGCTACACTCCCTCTCGGGCAGATAGTTTGAATACAATGTAAGGGAGGGAAAGAGGCTGCCTGCCACCACTCCTCCCTTTTGCTGTTGTTGCTTTTTGCTATCTTCTCCCACCATGAATGGTTACCCTGTGCCGTGTGCCACTCTGCCTTGGAGCCAGCCAAGAACGGACTGAAACTTCCACAAACTATAAGCTAAATAAACCTTTCCATCCTTAATTTTGGGTGTCAGATATTTTATCTCAGCAATGAAAGAAAAGCAATGAAAGAAAAGACATATATGCAGGTATCAGAATACCACATTGGATCCCATAATGTGTTATTGTGTTTCCATTAATATAAAATATACATATTTAAAATAATTTATATCAAATTTTGAAGTAGGCATGACTAGGAGCCTTAACTCAGGTAATTAAGCATCCATGGGGTCAGCAGGGAGTGAGGTTTGAAAATGAATACGTGGACCCATCTTCCTCCCTCTCTCCAGTCTGCCAGTGTCCTCCACTGACAAAACTCAAATGGAAGCCATAGAGAAGGGATCCTTGGATACAGTGCCAGTTGCTTTCATCCCAGAACTAAGTGGAAACAGATGGAAAGTTTGGAGGGAAAACAAGAAATACTCAATTCACAAGTAAATTACACAGAAAATGATTTCTCTATGTCAGAACTTCAGTAAAGCCAAGATTTTCTGTCTCTACTGATTTGGTCTCATTTTTAATCTTACTTTTTAAAATTTTGTCTTCCCAATTGTGGTAGGGAGAATATAGATGAAGACACTTTCCTTTCAGATGCAGTGGTGCTTCTAGGCTTTTGGATAAATGAACATTAGACACGCCTCTTTTTTAAAATTTTTCTTTAAAATATGAGTAATAATGTCAATACTATACTGATTGTAGGTAGATTTAACTAGGGTTTTTGAAGTAAAAATGAACTGTGTATATTTAATAATATTTAAATGTATCCACATTTTTCTTTTTCATAAGTCTTCTTTCTATTTAACTTCTATCAGATCATTTTCCCTATCCCTAAAATACTGCCCTTTATAATATCTTTTAGCATGGGTCTACTGGTAAGTCTGTCTTTGAATTTTTTAATCTAAAATTTTTTCAGCCTGTGCTTATTTGAAGGATAATTTTCCTGTGTATAGAGCTCTTTGTTTTTTTTTTTTTTTTTTTTTAAAAAGAAAAAGAAAGATAGCATAATAATAGGAGGGGCTTACCAAATTACAGACAAAGTGGTAGGAAATTATCAATGGTTATTGTTTTACATATTGTTATCTATAAGATAGTTTCTCAGGAAAACAAATAGACAAATGATAGTGAGTTACAGACAAAAGAGGTAGGAGATTATCAATAGTTGTTGTACTATACTTAGGTATCTTCAAAGTGGCTTCTAAAGAATATAAATAGAACTATACATGAGTGACCTACTGAATAATCATTCAATAATTCTCAATGGTTGTTGTAGGAAACACATAATAATAAACATGGATCCATTTATGAAATAGGATAGGAACAACAAACATTACAGAGTTATGGATAGATTAGTAGGAAAATATCAATGGCTGCTGTAATACATGATGGTATCTTCAAAGTGGTTTCTCAGGAAGACAGAGATACACAAGAAGGATCTAACAAGTAGTTACAGCCTAAGGGTTGTCAAAAATCAAGTGAGCCATCTGGGGCCAAAGCCATTTTTTGTAGCGTTTTCTCTCCAGCCTCCCATCGCATTGGGACCCCACAACCAGTTAGTGTCCTCTCCCCAACTGTCAGCACAGGCAGCAGGAATCCTGCTGCAGACTTCTCCGGAGCTCCACCACAGCTTGTACTGTTAGGGGAGGAATGGCTTCCAGTGAGTCTCTGCAGGTATTGTGCAAGGTCCTCCTGGTTTACAGCTTCCAAGCGGCTCTCGTGACCCCAGCCCACTGGACCTCTGACTCCGTGGGCTTAGTCTGCATTCTCATGTTCTCTGAGTCCTTGTTCAGCAGCTGCTCCTCCGCTGACTGTGGACCTTTCCGGTTCTCAATGGCAGGAGCAAGAGTGGCCCGTTGTATGGCATGTATTCCCAGGGGTTGTTCAAAGTTTGAATGATTCACACACGTCTGTGCATGGGCATCTGCAGCTGGTGCATGGTGGGCCAATTGTGTCACTGTTTCTCTGTGTCATGATAGATCTCAATTGAGTGGCGGCAGCCGGCCTAAGGGCCGCCTAGCAACAGCGCTCCCGCATGCCTCCCCATGCGCTGGGGACCCTCTCTCTGGGGGCCTACAAGGCAGGAAGCTAGCCAGCTGGAAGACCGGCGCTCCCTGCCTGTGGCTCCCTGTGCGCCAGAAGCCCTCCTTCCCGGAACCTCCGAGGCCAGGAGTGAGCCACAGGTCGGAAGACCGGCTCCCCGCCCGTGGCTCCCTGTGCGCTGGAAGCCCTGCTTCCGGGGATCTACCCTCCTTCCGGGGATCTACCTAGAACTCTTAATTTAGCAGATATTTTCTTTTGTAACTTTCAATAGGTCAGTCTGCATGGTTGCTAGTTTCTACAGATACTCTTGAGAAATTGGCTGTTCTAATTGTTACATCTTTGAAAGTAGACTATGCCTTTCTGGGTGCTTTAAGATTTCCCTAATTTTGATTTTTAGCTTTCTTACTATGATTGGTTAAGGTTATAAATTTACTCACAACTCTCTTTTTTTCTAAAGCATATTTTTTTCAGTACCTGAAATCAAACTCAGGACCTCGCACTTAACCAGGCAGGCGCTGTGCCACTGAGCTATATCCTGGCCCCTCGATAGAGCGTTTTAAAAGATGACAAAAATTATATCTTTCCATTTATTTATTTATTTATTTGGGTTTTCTTTTTTTGTTTTGTTTTGTTTTTTTTTTTGCTTTTTCTTCAATACCAGGAACTGAACTCACGACCTTGCACTTGCCAGGCAGGCGCTTTGCCGCTGAGGTAAATCCCCAGCCCTTTATTTGGTACTGGGAATTAAACTCACAACCTCATGCTTGTCAGGCAGGTGCTTGTGCCACTAAGCTATCCCTGACCCAGGACTGGGGGTTTAGCTCAGAGGCACAGTGCCTGCCTGGCAAGTGCAAGGTCGTGAGTTTGATTCCTGGTACCAGAAAAACAAAAGCAAAAACAAAAACAAGCTATCCCAGACCCTAAATTATCTTTTTAAAAGAAAATGATAAAGCATTAGGTTATGAGAATTAGTTAACATAAGGTAAGAAGTTCCTCTTTTAGGTACTTTTGTATATTCCTTATTAACAGTGCTTAACAAAAATCAACAATATGCTGTATACAAGAAACACATTTAACTCAAAAGGAAATTCATAGACTTAAAGTCAAAGGCCAAAATAAATTAACTTTAAACGTCAGGTATTTTGTGTCAGCAATGAGAAAAGTAACTAAGACAGCTGGGATTTAAAAAGAGTGTTTTTACACTTACTAAACTGTATTGGAATAAAAAGAATAAACTCCTTTGCTTTTGATAATAATCTGAAAAATTTTATGAGCCAAATCCTGTAAGCCAGATATTTGATTTATTATGTTGATACAGCATGATGGAAAGTACCTGAAACATTTTGATTTTCTTGAAAGGTTGTGTTGTGAAAAATTTGTTTTGTAAAAATAGATGCGCAAAAAGTATATGCCATTGTTATTACCTAGACTCCAATAAAAGATAGCTTTTGCAAATTATAACCACGTGTGTAGAAGTGTCTTTCATAGTTGGTTATATTAGATACCAGAGTAATTTGTTTCATATTTTTAGAATTGAAATGCCTCTTCAAATTCATATTCCTATGGCTCTCATATGACATGTGATAAAAATAACACAAACTATTTTGGCAATAATTGAGACACAAAATTCTGCAAGTACTTGATTAAATGGAGTAATGATATTTCCAGGGACGTTGTGTGCATGCAATATCTGTAAATAATCTTTCCTAAAAGCTATTAAGTGCAAGGCTTATGTCTTAAACTTTATAATTAGGAAAAGTAAGAATATAAGGGAATATAATTGAATGATGAGCAACTCATTAGTAAATATTGTATTGTGCTATAAATAGTAAATTTTACAATTTTAACTGTCAATGTGTAACCTATATTTGCCTTTAAAATAGCAATTAGCTGCATACATTAGGAACAAATTTGGAACTGTTTTTTTCCTTCCTAAATGGTCTGTGTTTATCAGGATTCAAATGATGATAACATTTTGATGTCCTTTGAACCCAGTGGAAATTTACAGGCTGTAGCAACCATGTAGCTGAAGTAATCAGTTATCATAAGAAGGCCATTCTTATCCTCCTTCCTAGAAGGCATGTGCTTTATGTGGTTTCTTATTATTCATACTTAATTGTAATCCGTCTGGAGGTTTTTTTAACTTTCCTATTTAGTAATGAAATTTTTGTTTGTTTTGTTTATTTGGTTTTTTATTTTAAAGAGACAAAAATTAATAAAAACTATACACAATTTCAAAACAAGATGATAGGAAGTTAACAATGGTTATTATATTACATATTGTTATCTTTAAAGTAGTTGTTCAGATTACCAGGTACAGAAATGCAATTTTTATCAAACAATATAAGCACTAACTTTTCCTTTCAATGAACTAATAGAAATTAGTAGTACAATTATCTTAACTATTTT
>NW_004955560.1:206872-243697 GCF_000276665.1 Chinchilla lanigera
TTTTTCCCTTCCTTCTTTTCTCTTTTCCCCCATGCCAGTTATTCTTTCCTTTTGAGCAGTTTCTTTCCCTTTCCCAATATCTATTGTACCATTTGGATCTTATTTACTCTTTCAGTTTCTAACATTAGGGAGACAATACAATGTTTACATATGCAAGTCTGATTTATTTCACTTGTGAGTATGTCTCTAGTTGCTTCCTTTTATCTATAAAAGCCTTGAGTTTGTTTTTAAATTGGTTGTTCTTTTTAGGAATACAGTCATTGCCTTACCTAATGCATGATTTTGTATTTGTTACTAGTGACTCCTTTGTAAGGATTGATTAATAGACATTGAAAGTGTCCTATAACTCAAAGTCTTATGAACTTGGGTTAAATTCTAACAGATTTAGAGGCTAGGTATGTTTGTTGCTAAATGTGATTGCAAGTAAGTTCTGTAGAAGCTTCAAAAAGGGAAGCAAAATTATGCTATAAGAAAACCATTTGATTATTTTCAATTTGTATTACATTTTTTTCAATATTATAACTTTATACTCTCCAAAAATGAAGTTCTAAAGCAAGCCAGTTGCAAGGTATTGTTTAGCAGGTTTGCAAAGTGGCTTCAACTGCTGGATGGCAAATCAGTCAAAAGCTAGGTGGGAAGGAAGTGGCACATGCTCACTGGAGTGTGTGTGTCGGCAGGCTAGGGTTGAAGATGGACAAGTGAATCAATGTCAAGCTTTTCTTGGTTCGGTGTCATCAGTACCTCAGGAAGTGAGGTTACTACTGTGTGCCTGCTTCAGGTGCCATTCACAGAAAACAGCAAGGAGAGGTCTTTAACATCTCTGAAAAACACAGGAGCAGTTTAGGGAGAAAGGGATTTCAAAGTTACAGCTCCTTGTAGACTAGTTTGTGCTCCCTTGAGCAAAGAAAAGTGGGCAAAATTCAGGGAGAGTCTGTCAGAAGTGAAGTGTGAAAGCAAATCAAGTGAAGGTAAGATTAGTCTGATCTTTTTGGCAGGAGTGAAACAGATGAGAAGGTAGAAATCAGTGACTTTCTGAAATCCTTTAACTGTATTATGCTGAAGAAGTGTCATTGCTGAGGGGTCTAAAGGTCTCACACTTGGTGTTTTATGTTTATAGAGTTATAGGTAAGTATCAATGATTCTAAGCTGCATTGAGCAAAAGTCCTTTCCTACTGAGCTTTGTGGCATAATCTGTCATCCATCCCAATCAAGTGACAGTATACTTAAGTGATTATAGCTTCTGATGAATAGTCCTCTTCTTGGGATTCTGCAAATGCAAATCAAAATCATTAATTTAAAAGAAATTTTAAAATGGACTATGCATTTATTGTGTTCTCAAACCTGGTATCATTGCTATAGGGGGTATAAGGAAACTGTCTTTTTATTATGGTGTAGGAGGCACTAACTGTACACATATGTGGGAAATCGAAGCATTTTTTAAAATGTAAAAGTAAACATTACATCTTTTGGAACAGATTTTATGTTTAAGTAGTACAAATTGCTTTTTGGCATAATGGAAAGAGTATGGACTTTAGAATCAGAGAGATCTTGGTACATTTATTACTTATAAGACCTGAAGCCAATCTTGTCACTTTTTCCAGCTTGGGTTTCTTCATGTACAAGGTGAAGATGACATTAATGAGGACCTAGACTCTGGTACTCAGTGTGGGTGACATGAGAGGCCCTGGACTTTTTACATAGCACAGATGACTGGGCTCCAGGAAGACATAGTTATATGCTCGGAAGATTTCCAGGTGATTGTATGTGACTCTAGAGTGAGAATCTGTAGCCCAGACTCAGGTATTGGTGGTGAATGATATCCAAGTGACATCCAAGACTTAGAACCCTCTCAGTGAATTGGAGGAGGCAATGACTCACGGCATTAACATGCTTATGTGCAGAGGAGTAAACTCAGAACCAGGTAAATAAATTGGTTTAGCAACTGTTCTGACCCAGGCACATGAAACAGGAAAATACAGTCATTAATTACAGCATAGATGGTGGATTAACTGTAGTAATATTGAAAGTGAAGAGAAAATCAGAAAAGGGATCAGGTTCATAAAAAAGGAAAAAAATAATTTTAGCTTGTTTTTAACAAGGAGATTGAAATACGTAGAAGGAAAGAAATATAGGTAAAAGATTTTAGACAAGATTTCACTGTGTAGCTTCAGCTGGCCTTGAATTTGTAGCTGTCTTCCTGTCTCAGCCTCCTGCCTGCTGGGACTACAGGCATGAACTACCACACCCAGCTTGAAAAATAAGCAAAAATGAAACACTCATTGTTATGGTTTGTGTCTGGGATTTACTCTAATTGCCCAAAATTACTTTTGCTCTTCTGGTTGCCTATGCATTTTCGGATTGTTTTCTCTAAATCTGTAAAGTGTACTGTTGAAATTTTGACTGGGACTGCATTGAATCTGTATAACAGTTTCAAAAGTATGGTCATTTTGACAAAATTGGTTCTGCCTATCCAGAAGTAGGGGACATTTCCATCTTCTGATATCCTCTTAAATCTACTTTGGAGTACTGAAGTTTTCTTACTAGTGGTCTTTCACTTGATTGCTTAGGTTAATTCCAAGATATTTCATTTTTTGTGAAGCCACTACGAATGGTGCAGTTTTTATAATTTCTTTCTCATCCCATTCATTATTTGTGGAGAAGGACATTCTTTACTCTTTTGTGTATTGCCTGAGGCCTGACCAAGCCACCATGATTGTTGAATTCTGGAGGAAGTCTAGCAAAAGCATGCTTTGCTGAGGTGTGCGCAAAGGAAGACAACATGATGGCTTACTGGTCAGGTTGCATTCCTATGATAATTGAGTTGTATTGTCCTTGCTAAAACAGTTGATACGCTGCTATTCCTGGCCGCCTCCGGGGAGCACTCTGAATAAAAGGTTACTGAAGATGGTAATGGGGTCAGTCAGTCCTAGAGGCTGCTAGCACCTGATCACAGAATTTTGGCTCTCTTGGTTTGATTTTTTTTCTTTCTTTTCATATACATCTGCGGGCACCTAGTTTGGAGGATCTCTTCACCCTGAACAGAATTGGATGTGAAGCTTGACAATTACTGATGTACAAAAATGCTAATGAGTTTTATGTGTTGATCTTGTATCCTGCTACCTAGCTGAAGTTCTTTGTTAATTCTAAGAGTTTTCTGGTGGAGTTCTTTGGATCTTCTATATAGAGTAGCATGCCAATAATAGCAAGAATCAAGAAATGGTATTATGTCAAGCTAAAAATCTTTTGTAAAGCAAAAGAACCAGTCAGTAGAGTGAAGTGACAACCTACAAAGTGGGAAAAAATTTTTGCCAGATACTCCTCAGACAGAGGATTAATGTCTGTAATATAGGAAGAACACACTCACACAAAAATGAAACCACCTAAAATTAAAGATCCAGTCAACAAATGGGCTGGAGAAATGAACAGACACTTCACAGAGGAACAAATTTAAATATCCAACAAATATATGAAAGAATTTCAGCATTTTTGGCTATTAGAGAAGTGCAAATTAAAAGGATGACAAGATTTCATCTTACTCTGGAAAGAATGGCAGTCAATTAGGAAATCAAGCAATAAAAAATGCTGGCATGGCTGTGGTGAAAAAGGAACCTTCCTACATTGTTGGTGGGAATTTAAACTAGTGCAACCATTATGGAAATAAATATAAAGATTTCTCAAAGAATTGAAATTAAAAATTCCATACAACCCTACTATCCCCCTGTGAGGTATCTTCCCCAAAGGGCTTAGGCCATCACACTGTGTGGATAATTACATACCAATATTTCAGCACAGTTCATAGTACCTAAATCCTGAACATAGCCATCGACAGATGGTTGGATAAAGAAAATGTGATGTCTATGTATACTAGGATACCATGCTTGCTTCGGCAACAAATATATAATATATATATAATGGAATACTACTTAGCTGTAAAGAAAGAATGACACATTTGAGACACTGTAGGAAAATGCATTCACCCAGAGAATATAATATTGAGTGACATAAGCCAGGCACACAAGTTCAAATACCATATGCTATCTCTCATCTGAGTGAGGCAAACTACAAATAAAATGATAAAGGATGGACATAAAGAGACAAGGAGAAAAGTCTCTTGCAATAGGGAAGTGGTCCAAGGGAACAAGGGCATGGGGTGAGGAGAATGGAAAAGGGGAAATGAGAGGAATAAAGATAAATCATGTGCAGGAACTTCATAATCCCAATTAATGTGAACATTATATGCCATAACATGAACAAATCATATCAACAAGTATGAAAAAGGTGATGGGGAACTGGAGAAAGAGGGAGCAGGGGAAGGGAAAAGGAAAGGGATTTTTAAAAGCCATAATACAGACATATAACTATCCCCCAAGAGGACTGTAAACTACATGAATTGAAAATGTACTAAAAAAATTAAAGATGCTTTTAAAGAGGGGAGAGGCCAGAGCTCACCAGAGGCATGGAGAGTGATGGTCTAAGATCTGACCAAGGGCCAGTGTGGTGGGAGGCTGCCGGGATGGAGAACCCTGATGAGATAAGCCTGGGGCTGAAATATTGGTATGTAATTATCCATGCAGTGTGATGGCCTAAGCTCTTTGCTTTGAAACAGCTTTGTTTCAAAGGATTTTCATTTTCAAATGGGAAATCATTGCGGGTTTCTAATCAAGGGGGTGGTGTGATCATAGTTGCAGTTTCAAGAAGATCCCATTTCTAAAAGATCTCCTGTAATCTAGAGTTTTTATACTTGTACTTTCGTCTCTCACCCCACACATTCCCCTCACCTACTTACTGGTTTACTTAGAAAACTGTACTGATTTTTTCTGGGTATGTTCGCACATGCCTATAATCCAAGCACTCTGGGAGGCTGAGGCAGGAGGATCACAAATTCAAGCCTAGCCAGAGCAACTTAGTAACTTAGTGAGATCTTTTCTCAAAATGAAATGAAATGAAATACATAAGATGAATTGAAATGCGGGGAATGATGCTCCATGGATTCAATCCCTAGTACTACCACCAACAAAGTCTGCACTTATAACACTTCAGTGGCTTAAAATTAGTGCCTATTATTTTTGCCACTGACATTCTCTGTTTTATCTCTGTTTGATAAAATGTAATCAAATGGTAAGAAGTATACTTTTCCCTATATGGCATATATTGTTTATTATGGGAGGACTGAGAAATGTACATTTTAATTAGTGTATGTTTCTGATGCAGAATAATTACATTCATCTTGGGGAACTGGCATATACACATCACATCTTAGCCATTTTTACCTAAGAGCTGTTAGAATTTTGAAAGAGAAATAATGTGTGTGACAGAAATTTGCATTTTGTTGACTCTTATGCAGAGGTTTCCTGCCCCTGCCTAGCTGGGCTGCCCTTGCAGTACTCTGAGCCTGTGCTCCCTGAATCCCCTCCTGCTGCTTCTCTACCTGCCCTGCCTTTCTTCTATGATGTCTGTTGTTTAAATTTTACTTGGTTTCCAAATTCTCCATGGAGCCATTCGTGGCTTCACATTGTCAACACTTTATGATGTCCTTCACTGTGCTTTGCTCATCCTTTGTATTACTTAGCACATGCTGTCTGGTTTGGACTCTCTTTTCTTGTGACTGGAGAGGAGCCATAGCTCCATGACCTTTATAATACTATGATGCAATACAGTGCTACTTTAACACATGCCATGTAGCTGTACTGGGAGTGCTTATGAGTGAGGGGATGGCACAGGCACGATCAGTACTTTTAGATGCCGGATAGAGGTTGAGGAGCACAGAATATAATATGTAGGTTCCTTCTATTCTGGTCTGTCCAGAATACTAGATATTCAAAGTCCTTGTATACCCTTAACTTTTATCACTAACCACTTTTCCCTTTTCATCTTCTTGGGGGAAAAATAGACCTTTCTGGCTGATAGAAACACATGTGCCTTAATGCCTGTTCTTGCACTGTGTCACTTTTCCCTAGTAACTTCACCAGCCATAGCACCTGCACAAATCGTACCTGTCCTCCAACTTGACTTTTGTTTTATCTGCTTATTTTTCTCCACAGCATCTGCCATCTTTGAGCAATGTGAATGTTATACATCAGCTCTTAGTGTGTTGTTTCATCAGCTATGTTTATCTGTATGTGATTTCTATTTGATGCTTCCCTTCTCCAATATTTTTATTATGAGAAAGTTCAAGTGTATACAAAATAGGTAGATAGTGTCATAAACTTCTGTGTATACAGCATTCAGACTCAGCATTCCATTCTGTTTGCTTTTCCTATACTTCTACCTATTCTATTTTTATGGCTTTCTTGTAAGGAAAGATTCAAATCTTTTTTTTGGTTTTTTCTCCGGTACCGGGAACCGAACTCACGACCTTGTGCTTGCCAGGCAGGCGCTTTGCCGCTGAGCTAAATCCCCAGCCCGAAAGATTCAAATCTTAACCATATAGATTTGATAGATGGAGGTATGTATGCATCCCACACCCCTTTCAAGTTATAGAACATCTTTATCATCCAGGAAATTTCTTTCTAAGCTGGGCATTCTGGCACACACCTGTAATACAAGCATTTTGGGAGACTGCAGCAAGATCACAAGATTCTGAGTCCAGCCTGGACAATTTAGCAGCTTAGCAAGACCTTATCTCAGAATCAAAAATGAAAAGGGCTGAGGATATAGCTCAGTGTGAAGGCCCTGGAGTTTAATCCTCTGTACAGGAGGGAAAAAAAAGTTTCTTTTCACCTTTTCTCAGTTAACATCTTTCCCATGCTCCCAGGCAACTATTTGTTTTTTTCTACAATAGTTTTGTTTTAACTGTTCTAGAACTTTATGTATTTATTTTTGTTTTTTGAGACAGAATCTTGTTATGTAGTTCAGGCTGGTCTTGAACTCACACGGATACTCCTGCTTCAACCTCCTGAGTTCTGGGATTACTAGCATGTGCCTCCCACCACTCCTGGCTATTCTAGAACTTTATATAAATAGAATAATGCAACAGAAATGTTTTAATGTTTGTCTCATTTTGTTCAGCATACTGTATTTTTTAACATTCATTGGTATTGTTGCACATAATGATGGCTACTTATATTTTTATTTTTGTGCAGTGTTCCTTTCAATGATTATGCTACAATTGTTAAATATCTTCCGTATAAAATTTTGTGGACATAAATTTCATTTATCTTTCATCAGTTACTATAGATTTGCTGGGTCAAAGAGTTGGTACATCTGTACTCACATAGGAAACTGCTACTGACACGTGTCTATAACCCCAGGTACAAGAAAAGCTAAGGAGGATTATAAATTTGAAGTCAGCCAGGGTAACTTCGTGAGACCTTGTCTCAAAACTTCAGGGGAGTGTGTTTATCTCAGTGGGAGGCCCTTGTTTCAACCCCCAGTACCAGCCAGCCCCCAAACAACAATAAAACCCCAAAAGCAACAACAACCGCAAGCCTGCCAACCCCTTTCCCAAAGCAGCTTTGCCATTTTCCACCAGCACGAGGAATGTGTGAGACACTGGTTGCTCATGTTCTCCCGATTACTGGCACTGGCCACTTGGAATTCACACATCTAGTGTGTGGTGCTAGCTACATGTGACGGTGAGTTTGCATTTCTCCTATGACTAAAGATATTGAGCAGTTTTTCATGGCTTATTGCCCATTTCTACAAATTTAGATATTTTATGTTATTACTAATGCAGAATAAAAGAGTTTGTTTTGATGTTGGTGCCGCATGTGACATACCTAGATTATTTTCATGTCCATATGCCCCTACTCCTTTTCTTCTCCTCCCCATGCCGTTCCTCATCTCTAAGGATCCACTATCTGCCACCCTGTCATCCCTCCTTTAAAAAAATTCCGATTTCTCATATAAGAGAAAACATGAGGTGTTTAACTTTCTGAATCTGGCTTGTTATCACTTAACATCATGGCCTCTTCATTGGCCATTTTGATGTTTTGCTTTATGAGATGTAAATTTATGTCATTTGTCCAGTTACAAATAAATTTTTTAAAATTTTTTTCCTAATTAAGATAAGAATTTTCTCCCTTCCTTCCCTCCCTCCCTCTTCTCCTTTTTTTTTTCCTTTCAATTAAACTCAGAACCTCAAACATTCTAGGTAAGCACGCTGCTACTGACCAAATCCCTACCCACGTGTCCTGGTTTATCTTGTTTATTTATTTTGGTTTTGGTTTTGCTTTTGGTTTCAGTTTTGGCTTTGGTTTCGTTTTTGGTTTGTGTATGTGTATAGTACTGAGGTTTGAACCTGATGTAGGAGTGATATTGGACTTCTGAATGATATAGGGGAAATTATACAAGTTGCAATCTGCGACTTATTCAGACACATGGAGTTTGTGTTTCCCAAAGAATGACTTTGCAGGAACAACAAAAGGTAAGAGTAGGGAATATTTGTTGAGAAGGAGAGATTTTAGGCCTTGAGAGACATGAGGGGGCCCAAGTGCGTTGCCATGGACCCCACTTAAGTTGTATAGAGTAAAATTATAAGGCAGGTACAATGGGTGTTAAAGCCGTGCTCAACCAATAAGATTATAAGTATAGCTACTTCAGTAATACTGATCGAATGGGAAAGGAAGTCACATAGCAAGTGTACATGGAAAGAACACAGAACTTCTCAAGAAGGGATGGCTCCAGTATCCTGGTCACCCACTGAGGAGACTGATGTCTATCTAGACTTTATTAGACTATGTGTTACCATTTAGCCCTTGGGGATGCATGTAGGTCTGGTCATTTCATTATTATCTTGAGCCCTGGCTTCCAACAGATGTGACTTGGCCACAGCTGCAATGTGTTTCATCTTTTGTACTAACTCTCTTGAGGACCCAGTCCTAGCTGACTGCCTATATTTCTATGTAACTTAGCTGTCTATAAGAAATCTAAGGCCTCTTCATAAGCCTATACTTTTGTGCTTTTATTTTGAGACAGGGTCTCTCTAAGTTGCAAAGTGGCTCAAATTTCTGATCATCTTGGCCTCTTAGCAAGTGAAGGTCACAGGTGTGTACCCCCACACCTGGATCTGAGGTAATTTAAGTTATAGTAGTTCTTTAAATACAAAGAAGCAAACTATTTGACATAAATCGCCTGATACTTTCCCAGTGTTTAAGTTGGCTATTCATTTTCTTACTGTCTTCTATTTTGGTTTGTTTACAAGTTACATGTGAGTTAATCCAGGTTTCAGAAACAGTCACTGAAGAACAGGCCATCTTCAGCATCAAGTTTAAGCTCTTATTTCCACTATTAAAATGTTCCTGATTCTCCAGGGAAAAAATGGCATTTCTATTTCTAATTGACATAGGACTTTTTCCTTGTCTTGCTACACTTTTCAAGGTACATACCCCACCACATCTTATTGGAGTTCTGTCTTGAACTGATTTCCAGTTTTAATTTATCTGTATATGTTCTTTTGTACTTCACATGTTATCCTGCTCAGGACAGGATTGAAGATACTTGGTGAGTGAATGCAATATAATTGAGAAATGAGAAAAGAAGAGTAAATGTAAAAAGAAACTAAAATGAAATTGGGCAAAATTCCCCCACCCTTTTTGTTGTTTATTTCACTATATGGTAAAGGCACTAAAGAATCCAGAGCTGCTTTAATTGTAAGAGCAATAATTATTATTTGAAGTATTTCCAGTATGATGGTTAGTCTTTTCTGTTCAAGGCCTACATGTCTTCACAAGAATTCACCAGAAAGTCACCTCTCTGTTAGATTCTGCAGATACTAATCTACTTTGTAACCCAGATAATTCTAACAATTGATAACTCTTCAAAAGAGTGTTAAAATTTTTCTAGTTGTACAAAGTTGCCAACTTCTAAGTGGCTATCGACTATAAGGAAATAGCCACAGTCATTTTGTATTTAACATTGGAGATTAAAGGCAAGTATCATTTATGTAACATTCCATATAGAATTGGGTCTTGCCTTTTGCTTTTGTCTTTTACTTTTGACATTGGAGATTAGGGCTTTGCAAAATTGGCCAGGAAAGTAGGCATGACCTGTTAATTACATGATCCTGGACATACAGAGAACATTTCCCAAAGCTCTGCAGGTAGTCTTCTTGTGAGAACTTGAGCATGTTTTTCAATAGGATGACTTAGACCTGATGTCAGCCTGAGGTGTGTGAGATCCCAGCACTGCCTCTCAAGACCTGTATACCGAAGTTCTCATGGGTTTTCTTGAGATTTTGACAGAATAGTTGGACACAGATGCCAAAAAGAGGTGGCTGTGATGGTTTTCCTCATGAAAGCCTACCCTGCTATCTCCGCGGTGTTCTTTTTCCTTGCTTTTTCCTCTTTTATTTGGCCCAAGCTCACCCTGCAGACCCAGCTTCTCCCTTTTTTACGTCTTCAAATAAACTCTGCCACTGCTTTTTGCTTTGTTCATTCAGTTCTTCATTTGAAATGAAAAGAACCTGGAATCCAACTCCAGGAGGAGAGTGGAACAACCCCAAACCTGGTAACATTTAATTGGCCACTTTGGGAAGGAGCTGCCTGATCACTATTGCCGCTTTGAGTTTTGAGTGTATATGCATTGTGCTTAGAAAAAGAATGAGCAAAGCTTCTGTAGTTTAAAATGAAATGCACTAAATGTAAGCTCATTCTCTCCGATAGCATTTCACAGTTGTTAAATGCAGAGTCAACGCTGTAAAGAAATTGTGCTGTATGAAGGGTCATTTTCTGTCTTCTGAATGCAGCTGTGTGGTAGTAAAAGCCTCGGGTATGAAGCCCAAAAGCCTGGCTTTTAAGTGCAGCTCTGCTTTTTATCTCCTGGCAATCATAATCTATTAATTTATCTCCTCTTCACTTTTTTTGTAGAGTAGATCGATGCTGTTTCCTCATCATGTTACCACAAGCATTACCTGAGAAAAGGTGTTCATACCTCCTGCAGGTGCTTTGAGTCTATCCTGTTCTCTCTACTCCTGTCATTCTTGCCTAGGCCACTGCCTCTTTTTCCTGGATTTATTGTGTCAGCCCCACCCCGAGTGAAGCATAGAACTTAGTGCCTGACACATGCTAAGCACATGCTCCACCCTTCAGCTACACTCACAGTCCTTATGTGGTCTTTTCCCATTGCGGCTAGATTGTCGTTAAAGATGAATCTAATCATACCATTCCCTGCTCCTGTATGTAAACCCGCATGTGATTTCCCATTGCTTGACCATAGACTTCACAGTCTTTATTGGCGTCTCAAGAGCTTGCGTTATTTTATCCTTTGTAATTTTCTGGTTTCGTTTTGATTAAATCACCCTCTGAACTTTCTTCATTCCAGCTACTCTGGGCTCTTTGCTTCACTGGTCCTTCACGGAGTTCCTTGTCTTGGAGTCTTCACATATGTGTTGGCCCTTCTTTTTTAACAATATTTTTCTTCTTATCATCCTCCCTCACATTCTCCTCAATTTCCCATTCATTCCTTATATTTTAGCTTAGACATGCCTCTCTCAGAATTAGGTCTCTTCTAACCATTAGCTCTACCCCTTGGTACCTTATTTCTACCATCCTCTTCAAATCCTTTGAGATCCATCTCTGTGTCTGATCTGCTTCCCTTATACAGCATGTATTGAGTGGTATTCAATAATTGTACCCTCACAGCTTGTTGCTTGTGGCTCTTCCCCTATCTAGAATGTTGGACAGGAAATGCTGTGCGTATTTTGTTCAACTATGTAAATCTCCAGTGCTTAGCGCAATACCTGGTTATTATAGGCCTTTCATAACTATTGAATCCGGGTATAGTAGGGTCAGCTTCTCTGTCCAAATGTTTAATTCTGATGAGCAGACATATGCAGTGCTACCTAAGTGGGAGGACACCTGCTGGGCTGGATGTGTCAGCTGAAATCAACCTGTTTCTCTGATGACATATCACAACTGTTTCACCTTTAAATACATCAGCTGGCTTAGTAGGTGCTTCATAGGAGGCACTTACTAAGGCCCTGAATATCTTTCAAGCTGGGGTCCCCCTTTGGGCAAAAGCATGACTAGCTGGAGGCCTTTATGTCATGTGCCTGATGATTTTGAAACTGCTGTGTGAAAGAATATTACCATGCACTTTACTTATTTTATTCCTATGAAGAAACATGTGAAACCTTGGTGGAACTCTGAGAATGACCTCTCCCATCCATCCATCCATCCATCGATCCATCCATCCATCTATTCATTCATTCAAATAACATGGCTGTATTGAGTTCCTAGTAGGTAGTTGTTACTATTATTCATCAAAAACAAATAAATTCCCTGTTTATGGGACATATATTCTGGAGGAGGCAGAAATAGAATAATCTTCAAACAAATAAAGTAACATATCAGACCAGTGCTGTGGAGGGCATGAGGTATAAGAGGAGGATAAAGAGTAAGGGTGCAGGGCTGTGAGAGAGTCCAGTCAGGTGAGTCCCCACGAAGCGGGCCACATTTAAGCAATGCCCTGAGGCAGAGAGGAGCCATCCTTCCTCACATCTGGGGAAAGAGCTCATGGGGATACCCTGAGGCAGGAGTGCACAAGAGTGAGCCCCTAAGAATGTGGAATAAGATGGAATGTGAGTGTTTCCATTTGCATTTTTCAATGGCCAGAGATGGTGAACATTTTTTCACATGTTTATTGGACATTTGTACTTGTGAGATGTGCCTATACATTTCAGTGAGCCATTTTTTGACTGTTTCAGTTTTCGGGATCGAATGTTGCTGAGGTTTTTTACATGCGCTAGAAATTTGTCAGAGGTACAGCTGGGAGAATTTTTTTCCCATTCTGTGAGTTGTCTCTTCACTCTGTTTATTGTTCCCTTTGTTATGCAAAAGCTTTTAAATTTTATCTAATCTCATTTGTTGATTCTTGGTGTTATTTCTTGTACAATTGGAGGTCAGTTTAGAAAGTGCTTATCAAGCAAGGGGCTGGGGATTTAGCTCAGCGGCACAGCGCCTGCCTGGCAAGAGCGAGGTTGTAAGTTTGATTCCCGGTACCGGAAAAACAAAAAACAAAAAACAAAAAACAAAAACAGAAAGTGCTTGTCGTTGTCTTTAAGAGTTTTATCCATTTAACGTTCCAGCAGATTGTTTCTGTTTTAATACTGAGGGTTTTCATCCATTTGGATTTTAGTTTAGGACGTGGTGGTAGAAGTGAGTTTGACTCGGTCTTCTGTACACGGACAGCCAGTTTTCCCAGCACCATTTGTGAAAGAGGCTCTCTTTCCCCCAGCGCGTTTTTGACCTGCTTTTGACCATTAGACTTAGTGCATTTTATTTTTTTTTTTAAATCTGTTGGTCATTCATTTCGTTATTTTTTTTTTTTTTTTTTTTTTTTTTTTTTTTTTTTTTTTTTGTACCAGGAACCGAACTCACGACCTTGCGCTTGCCAGGCAGACGCTTTGCCGCTGAGCTAAATCCCCAGCCCTCATTTCGTTATATTAACAAAAGAAACTTTTTCTTTTATTGCAAACTGTTCTTCACAGTCTTTCATGTAGAATCTTTGTAAATTGACCTTGTTAGAAAAAGATAACTAGATGGCTATTTTGAGATCCACAGATGCTGATTCAAATTCAGTCTCTGGCAATGGAAAATAGAACATTTTTCACCTTAGAAAAAGAAATTAAATTTTTCCTCCAATTTCATTTTGTAACTATAAAACACAATGAAAATAACTCATTTTTCTCTCACTTCACACAGTCACTACTGCAGTAGCATTTGGTATTGTTTTTCAATCTGTGTTTTATAGACACTTTTTTATAAATTTCAAATAAAACAGATATATGCAGTATTTTGCTTCTACACTTAATATATTTTACTAGAATTTTAATAGCAGACATTTTGTAAGACATGATATTTAGTGACTTTTGAACATTCCATTTTAAATGTGTCGTGATTTAAAAATATCTTGCTCTTTTTATTGGGTTATTTATAAACTTCTTTAATAATTATGGTAACAGGTTATAGTATAAAAGGCATTTTGAGTGTTTTAAAGGTTTTGATGTATTTCTAAAATTTTCTTTTAAAGGACTGTAACAAAGTTGTCTTCTCCAAAATAGTTTGTTAGTGTGTTTACTAACAGCAGGACTCTTTAGATACATTTTACTTTGCTAATTTGAGATGTAAAATATAACTTTGAAAAATAATTTAAAATACATATTTCTTAAATTTCTTCCATCTATTTTTGATGATTTTGTTATATATGAGTCCTGTCACTTCCGTCTGTTGGGATATAGTCTTATGTTTATTGATTTGTAAGAGTTCTTTACATATTGGGTGCAGCATGTAAAATTGTTTTTATTGGCTAAAAACAGTCAAATATCAACGACTTGATATGGTTCAATTTAAAATTATTTATTTTTACATTCATTACCAATGTTTTCTAAGTTTGCCTTTGCTTCTCAGTCTTGTTTTCATAGGCAAATAGTAAGTTTAAGATTTTTATTTGAATCCACTTAGAGGTCCTTTCCTTCACAGTGTCCTCTGTTGGTTTATTGCAGCAAAGGTTTACCCCTACCAGAGGAAGATAAATATTTTTGCAGTTTCATATTTTAAAACTGAACTTTCAGATCTCATCTGGAATTTTGTTTTAATGGATTGTTAAGGCAGAGGTATGTTTATTGAGTGATGAAATGGTTACCTTCATACTCCTGAGCTAAACTCTTTGTTTAGTTTTTCCTTTCATTGTTACAATCCAAAATAATTATGTGTACTAAGGCTATAACATCTTTGACTTTGCTTCTTGAAAAAGTATATTACCCTGGTGCCTTGGGTTAGCTGATGTGCTTCAAGGACCGGAAATAGTTTACAGACCTCAGTTTCATCAATGTTAGCTCTGCTTTTCTTTTGGAAGCAACAGGTTAGACAATGCTAGATTTAATTAGTTGCTCCTTCCAGCATAAAATTCTATCGTTCTGAGAATCTTATCTATCAACCCACGTGGATGATACTGTTAAACTGCTCAATAAGTAGAAATGTTTTAAAAATCTCGATTGTACTTTTCCTCTTTATACTTAAATTTCACTCAACTTTGAGAGATGCATCTATAAATGTATATCTGTAATTTGACTTTCACATAAAGATACCAAGTGATATTACTTGTGTATTTAGTCCTTCTATAGACATGAGTCAAAGTCTGGTTCCATATTAGATGTTTTAGACAGAAATTACACTGATTTTTTTCAATTTTTAAATTTTGACTTAGTGTTCCTGTGAAATATAAAATATAGTGTTAAATGAGTTCATCTATAATTATTTGATCTAAGTTTCTGTTATTTGATCTAAATTATATAAAGGGGCTCTGATGCCATTGATAACATAGTAAATTGTTTAAAGTCTATAATTAGGTAGCAGTCTGAAGAAACATATCTGCAGTATGCCCCATTATCCAGAGTCTTCCTGTTTGAACTCCAAAACTTAGTAGATTCTGATAATTTCTTTTAGATAAATTCTTTTTATTTGAACTGACAGCTATACGTTGTCTAAAGGAATAAAACTGACTAGTAAAAAAGTACCCAATTTAAAGACTAAGTAAGGGGCTGGGGATTTAGCTCAGCAGCAAAGCGCCTGCCTGGCAAGCGCAAGGTCGTGAGTTCAGTTCCCGGTACCTGAGAAAAACCAAAAAACCCAAAAAAAAAAAAAAAAAAGACTAAGTAAATTTGAGTGTGGAGAGATGTCTGCATGGGTTCAGGCTGGCTTTCCTAGTTTATGGACTACTCAAAGGAGGGGGATGAAATGAAAAAGCATGTTTGAATTCAAGAAATGGATGATTTTTACATCCTCTGAGAAGCCAAGACCGGCCCTTTAACATTGTCAACATTCTAGACATCTGTCCAAGATGATGCTGTTCTTTTTTCCTCCACACGTATTTGTAAGTGTGAGTGTGAGTGTGTGTGTGTGTGTGTGTGTGTATTGGCTTGGGCCACATATAAAATATGTGATATAGTTAACATATATAATTCATAAAACTTGCTTTAAAATGTTTTTATTGTAATAGAAAAAGAGAAGGTATATAAAATAAACCCAGAGCACTGGTTGGATGCTTGCCTGAAGACTCAATGGGAGTCCCAGAGCTTCCTGAGCTCTAATCCCTAGATCTTGGTGGGGCTGGATGGCTGGAAGCAGATCCAGTCACTGCTCCAGGGAGGATCGGGGCTCTGCAGAGCTGCAGTTACAACATTCTGGCCACTAGGTGGCTTCAGCAGCCTACAAAGAAAAATTGAGGCCACGGGGTAATATGGGGGTTGCTGTTCACGCCTTATTTGAAGAAAATCATTTCATTTTAGGGACTATTCAGGTCTGAGGTAGACGACAGGACAAGTCATACAATTTAAAAATTTTGAGGTATCATCTAACCTTCCCTTCTAATTTTAGAGCTAACATTTAGACTTCTCCAAGTTGCCTCCTTGTCTAGTTTTCTACCTGCTGTGTCAGTGACAGCCATCCGTTTTCATTCTGAGGCCACATCACGGGGCTCTGTAGCACTGACTGTCCTGGGCCCTGGAAAATGTGCACACGGGGATGCTGTGTGTAAGATAGGTGGTGAAGAGGGCGTTAGTGGGTCTTACAGGAAGGACTGACCAATGGTTAACCCAGTGTGGTTCTACATTAATGAAATGGCCATTTGCAGTGATCCAGAGTTGAGAGTTTAGACTTTCTACTTATCCAGACTAAGCCCAGACCCCTACACCCCGTATCTTGTTTTCTACCTTCTCTGCTGTACACTACTTCAGATGAATAGCAGCATTCTTTCATCTTCTTTTATTTCACGTTTTCTATTATATTTGATTAATTACTAACCTTTAGAATGGGGTTAATCAAAGCAGACTGTAGAAAATGTAACTAAAACTGAACAAGTTCTTTATCAACTCAAAAGGACTTATACAAGGAGGACTTTTTCCTGTGAAAACTGAGGAAGAAACAGAGACAATATACCTTTTTGCTACTTCCTATAGTAAGTTCAGAAGGATATAGCATGTTTTATTTTTAAAAGGCTAAAGTGACTTGCAGTTCCTATGTTATGCACAGAGGAGTAAAACGGAGGTGAGGGAGCCTAAGAAAGGAGGAAATGGTGGTGTTTTGTGCTTTTGTGTCACTATAATGGAATATCAGAGCCTCGGTAACTGATGAACCAGAGAGTCATTTGGCTGAGGGTCTGAGAGCTGAGGAGCTCAAGATGGAGGGTGGTCCCCATGTGCTGAGGACTTGACCTTGTTCCTGGCCTCCCCATGGTCTCCATACAGCCAGCAGCCCAGTGCCCTCCATGGGCTGCTCCTCCTGCGGCTGCTCCCTAGGCTGCATGGGCAGCAGGGTGAGGACCAGCAGCCCTGGAGAGCAGGATTTGCCAAGCAGTCACAGCCCCAGTGGCTCTGTTACTATCATTTTTGAGGTTTCTTTTCATCTGTAAAGAATCTTAATATTGAGGAACATATAAATGATGTTTGAAACAATTGGATTACGTCTTTGTAGTACAACTTTGAAAGTAGATATACAGTCATTTTCTTATGAGTATGGTAAAGCTGGACTGAGTAAAAATGCAGCCTGGCAGGACTAACTCCACTGAGATTGTTTATCAGGACTTGTTTTCTCTCCCTCACTGTAGTGACTTAAAAGGGAGTGACAGTAACTCGATGACAGGGGTCCCTTAGAGTGTTCCTATTTGGGGACATACTCTTCTACCACAGTTAGAAATAGGGAAGGTGAGGGAGCCACTCACTTCCCCTCATTCAGCTCTAAAACACCACCACCCTAATAATTCTCCGTGTTTAATCAGGAGGTCTGCATTCCTGAGGCGGCAGATAATCAAAATCAGAGACACCTGGAGTCAGGCATCTGCCCACAATGGGAGGCAGAGACACCTGGAGTCAGAGGTGTTTGACCGCACTGGATCCGACTATTTAAATACTGGAAGCCTGAATTATGGAAGGTTTCTGTTGCCCTTTCTGCTCCTTTTCCCTTTTGCCCTTTTGCCTGTTCCTGCTGCTCCTGTCTCATGATCTTCAGTAAGTGTAGCGACTTACTACTTACTACGAGGTGTAGCTTCGGCCTTTCTTTCTTTTTCTGTCGTGCACAAGGAACTGGACTAGTTCTGGCCCATTCCACTGTGACACGTCCCTATTCCAGGCTCAGAAAGTTGAGTCTAGAGAACTAAACTATGATGAAGTTGATGTACAGCCAAAAAACTTCAGAAAAATCATCAACGATGCTGAATAACAAAATACCATACTTGCAGGTGTTTATTATTTAATTTGAGTGTTCACTGGGAAGGAACACATCATCTTCTATATAGGTAATGTTTTCTATCTATTCATTTTCTCCCCCAGGTTTAATTCAAGTCGCATTGTGAAAACCATGTTGCTCTTTAGCACACAAGGTCTTTGTGCTTACTTTCTATATTATGGTTTCTGATTAACATGTTTGATTTAAAATAAATGCTTTTGTGTTTCAGGGATGGAACTGTTGTAGCTTTTCTCTCTTAGCCCTAAGAAATATTTCTTTGCGAAGTAGTTTTAGGCCTGAAAAGCGCATTAGAGTGGTCATGTGTTAACTTTAAGATCCCTGAAAATATTTACTTGCTTCTGGTAAAAGAAACCAAACACATGGGTTACCACTTTGCTACTAAAATGTAATAATTTGCAGCTTAGTGAGGTAATTTGTGTTTGGATTTCATTAGCCTTCCAAATGGAGTGTAGTTTGTGATATGTTGATTTCTAATGACTCAGAGACTGATGATATTTTCAGTTCCTGAGTTTTAAGTAACTCAGTATTATCTTACTTTGGAATTCACAAGGGTATCATTTTATTGTGAATTAAAAGGAGAAACAAAACAATCCCGCAGCTTGAGTTGAACATGTGAAAAGCATTACTTAAATTTCCCTTTTCAGGGTCAGGTAAAAGCATTTTTTAATGAGAAAAAATATGAACTATTTTCACTTAGAAGAAATGTTAAAATAAGTAGGAATAATAAAAGAAGGCGAGCATCAAAAGCCAACCAAAACAACAGAACCGATTTTAATCCTGATGCAATCACTTTCCTAGATTTATATATCTTTGGGTCTAAGTAACTAAGATTGTATTTCTCTAGAGCTAAGGAACTGAGATGGAATATTTTTAATATGTGAAAATTTAAAATGAAGTTGTTACGCTTTGGCTTCACACATTCTTGTAAAAAGTACTTAAAATAAACCAGTGAAATTCAGACCTTTAAAATGCTTCTAATTACTTAAAAACCTATTTGTTGTCAGCACCGTCATGTCAGATGAAGAATGCTTAAAATTGAATCGGTCACATGGCAATATATGAATTATTTTTTCATTCATGTTACTATTATTTGGGAATTGATGGGATTAAAAGCCTCATTTTATCATTTAAAAATGTAACTGGGAAAGGGTGGCACATAGATGAAACATGAAGCTGGAAAGGTTTGTTAAATAATGTGGTTTTCACCCTACATTTTATATCTTAAAGTTTTGCCCTTTTTATGAGCAGTGTACTAATGTCATTTTCTTTTCAGCACTGGGGTTTGAATCCAGGGTGTCCCCTGTTCTAGGCAAGGGCTGTACCACTGAGCTCCATCGCCAGCTCCTGAAAATGGTGCTTTGATTAATATAAACTGTGTGTAAAATTTGTCAGAAAAGCCAATACAGCTAAAGAATTTTTTTTTTTTTTTTTTGGCCACCATGGTAGTGCTCCTGACTGAGAAGGCTTAGGGTATTTTACTTGTAAGGACCTTGGTCCTTTTGTGTATTGTAAACTTACTGCTCGTTAAGCCTGGGATATATCCATAGACTTGGGTGCAAAAGTTCATTATTTATATTACCTCAAATTTTAGTTAATATTTGAAATTCCCTGACTCTTATGCTACCATGACTTTGTTTTATTCCTGAAATAGAACCAAAGAAAAACTTTCTAAAAAGAGAAGTTTTAAAAATATTTTACTTCTGGATATGGAAAAAAGCTTCTGTACCCTTATAAATCTTCAGTATGTTATTTATTAAAATACCTGTAATTATATACAAAGGTATAAAATTATTTCTTTACAGAGTATAAGAGGATAAATCTGAAAATTTTGATGACCTCACTCATTTAAATGTCACTCATTGTAGTAAAGTGGCTTTGACTTGCAAAAAATGTTGATAGTCTTGTGGGTTATGCTCTGTACTTAACAAGCTTTTTAAAACCTTTCCAAAGAGGAGTTGCAGCAAAATTTAAAGCTAATTTAAAGACTCCATTTTCTTGTACACATGGTGTATATTATCCACCATAATAAAAGTGTTACTGAAGTTGATTTTATGTGTGTAAGTTGCCTGAGGAACGTATGTTGTAACCATGAAATTATAGTAATAGTTTCTGTATGGCTGATGGATGCTGAAGCTCTTCGTATTCAGCTCATTAGCATGAACACTGCCTGTCATTTTTGTCACTGGTAGTCAGCAGTACCGGGTGGTAGGAACTTTCAGAGATGGAGCTTCCTTATGCTTTGAGCAAACAATTGCATTTGCTACCTGGGTTTCTTGGGAAGCACTGGGTGTGCCATGTAAGACACTCACCACACACAGCTGTGTCTTCAGGAAGAGGGAGAGAACAGTCAGACATAGGTGTGTATATGAAATCTGCATGACCAAATTGATGTTTCCACTGAGTCCTGAAACATTAGAGTGTGGTGATCTTCTTCACAGACTATTATGGCTGGCTGCATGGAGTGGAATACTTGAATAAGGCAGCTTAAGTAGCATAGAAGTCCATTTCTGTTGGATGCACAAGAAACCCCTGGATGGGGACTCCAAGATCATCTTGGAAATTCCAAGCTCATCTGAGATTCTAGTTCCTGGATCCCAGGGTCAGCTGTTGGCCCTGGCTGGCTTTGGAACTTCTACCTTCACATCTGCAGCCGAGTCAGCCCCTGACTGAGCTTTCCGGGAAGCAGCGCCCTGAACAGCTCCCACTCACATCTCAGCGGCCAGTCCAAGCTGAGAAGTAGGTTGAGAAATTAAGTATTTTAGCTGAGTACTTTGTTACTCAGAATAAAATTGTGCTTCTTTCAGTAAATGACTGGAGAATGGTTACTGGATGAGCAAGAGTAGCCTTTTTGTATTCTCAGTGGGTTTAGAAATTTCCTTTTCAAATTTTGCAGTATTAGTGGGGATGGGTGGCAGCAGTTGTGGACAGTTTTTTGGTGAGGTGCCCAATTCATGCAGCAACATCTAAGTGCTTTCTGTATTTTCAGTCATCCATTCTGTGTGTGAAGATGTTTCCTCTTAATGTCACAAGGTGACCTCAGCAGTTACAGGCTTTGTATGCAAATATGATTTCTGGGAAGAAGCGGATTGTTTCTCCCAAATCTTCCCTTAATTAAGAAGGAAGCACTTTCCCAGAATCATGTGCCAGCACTCTCCATCCCAGCTTCCCTTACCTCTGCCTGAAACCACTAATAGTCAGTGAAACCAAATGACCATGATTACATTTGACACTGGAGGCTGGAAGAGGTGATTTTCTCTGAGATGGAGCTGAGTACCACAATAAAGTTAGGACTCTGCAACAGGAAGGGAGGAAGAATAGATGTTGGCTAGTCAGCCAGTTGTCTGATGTATGTGTGTACATGTGCATATACAAATACATGCTATGTGTATAAATATAAATTATGTTTACTTAGGATCTCTGTTATTTGTTGTTATGGTTTAAATATAAAGAATCCCCCAACCACTCATGGATTGAGGGTTTGATTTCTAATGTAGCAATGTTCAGTGGAGTGGTTGGAGCTGCAGGCTTTAACTGCATCAGTGGATGAATCCACTCAAAGATGAGGTAGGAAGTGATGGAAGCAGGATCTGGGGCCTTACTGGAAAAAGTGGCTGAGCAGGTGTGACTTTGGTGATAATATCTGGCCCTTCATTCCCTCCTCTCTGACTCTATTTCTCTGCTCCCTGCTTACCATGAGATGTGAAGCTGTCCTCTTTGTACTCTTCCACCATGACATTTCTGCCTTGGAGTTAACCATGGACTGAATCCTCAGAAACTGTAAGCCAAATAAACCTTTTTTCATCTGAGCTCTTTATGTCAGATATCACAGCCGCGAACAACTAACATATGTCATTATGTAACAAATCATATTTAAAATTATGAACATAGCATTGTGGATTAGTCTGTTTTCTGTTGCTGTAACCAAATGCCTGGAGCTGGGTACTTCATAAAGAGAAGATTTCTTAGCTCACAGTTCTATAGGATGGGCGGCATGACAACAACATCAGCTTGCTTCTGGTGAGGCCTAAGGCAGATGACATCACAATGGCTTGAGTGTGTGTGAGAAGTTCTGGTAAGGAGCATCATAGGCAGGATATCTGTTTAAAAAAAGAAGTGAAGGGAACAATGGAAAAGCTTCTTGACCTTGCTTTCAGTCTGCTTTAAAAACAAAACACAAGTCCTTCTTAACAACATAATATTGAGATAATCCTAATCTAAATCAACAGACCAATCCCGTGAGATTGTGTGAAAGGTTCAGTGGGATAATATTTATAAATGGCCCAGTGCAGGGACTGAGGATTTATATGTTTGATACATTACAGTGACAGTGGTAGGATATTTTAAGAGTACAAATAGCTGTTCCAGAAATTTTTTCCTTTCATTTCTCCCTGTGTAACCCAAGGCAGTGTTCTCACCTGCAAAATTGAAGAATAGAATCCACCGTGTTGACCTGTTACAATAATTGTCATCCTTGTCATCATTAAATTGCATGTTACTTCCTCTGGCATCATCATCATCATCATCATCACCATTACCAGCACCCATGCCCCACTACTTGTCTTGTTCATTTCTGTATCCTTAGTTCTATGAGTGAATACAGAAGAGACAGGAAGGGTGGAGGGGACTGCTCTTGGTACAACTCCATCTCCTTGTTCAGTCTTTGTAAGTACTTGGGGCTGTGACTGCCTGAGGCTTAAGCAAAATTTATTGTTTATCCACGCCTATTTTGGAAGTTGATGAGGTTAGGGAAGTGATTAAAGTTGCTCATTTTATCATATTTGGAATTCCTATCATATAACTCTACCTGGGAAATGTCTTTGATATTTAAGTATGAGAGCATATTATAAGTGGATGCTTGTGGAGAAGGACACTCTTTAGTTACTATTTTGTGTGTTGCCTGAGGTCTGACCAAGCCATGATTGTTGGGGTTCTGGAGGAAGCCTAACATAAGCATTGTAAGCCTCAGGATCAATACTAGATACTTTGCTGAGATATGCGCAAAGGAAGATAACTTGATGGCTTTCTGGTCAGTCGCATTCCTATGATAATTGAGTCGTATTGTCTTTGCTAAGACAGCTGATACTCTCAGATTCCTCTGCTGCCTCCTGGGTGGATTCTGAATAAAAGGTTACTGAAGATGGTAATCAGGAGGCAGTCAGTCCTAGAGGCTACTAGCACCTGATCACAGGATTTTGGCTTTCTTGGTTTGATGTTTTTCTTACTTTTCTTATACATCTGCAGGCACCTAGTTCAGGGGATCTGTTCACCCTGGACAGGGTTGGATGTGAAGTCCAAAAGATGCTTGACTTATGAACTCAACGTATTCATGAGGGCTGGTTGTAACTCAAGTTGGTTGTAAGTCAAGACAGTTTTCCCATAAGAAATAATGTTAATACCAATAAGATGTTCCGATTTTCCCCTAACTAAACTTTTAAAATAAAGAAGTTTGTATAATGTGCATAATTTACCAGAAACACCAATAACTGTCCTAGTGTAGTCATGAAAAAGTTACAAAATGTGCCTAGTTTACCAGAAACAACAATTTCACACTCTACTCACCGTTCAGGTTGACATTTTGTGTTGCAGGAAGGGAGGATGAAATAGAAGATGGTTATCATTTGGAAGGAGAGTCCCCTGCCATAAGAACATCGGGAATCTGGCTTCCTGGGGTCCTTTCTGTTCTTGGAGAGTCTGTAGCCCACTGGGACCTGCTTCTGGCTCACTAGGCCTCAGAACTAAAAAATTTTCAGAACTAAGAACTTGTCCAAGGTTGTCTGTTTCTGTCTTTTCTTTAACACTGTTTTTTTTTTCTATTGTGATTGCTTCCTTTACCTTCCCTTCCTTCCTTAACTTCTTGTCTAGCTTTTTGGGGGGCCATTTTACTAGCAGTAATCATAGTGAGTATATAAAGCACTCACCAAAATCACAAAATCACATCCATGAACATGTACATCTGGGCTCAGACTGATGCTTAAGTATGCTTAGATATGCTTTTCTGGTATTGCAAATCTTTGTTTACAACTGCACAAGTGGCCAGCATTTAGGTTGTAACTCAAGCCTTTGGTTGGAAATTAAACCTTACATTTCAGCTGTAACCCAAGTTGTTCATATGTCAGGCTGGCCATAACTCGAGAGTCCACTGTAGTCATGAGTCTTCAAAAGTTAATCTTAATATAAGCAGTCCATCCAAATTGTGATGAAGATGAAACTCTTACTTCTTTAGTGTAGTAAAAAGTTGGCCTCTGTATGAGAGAGGTCACCCAGCTGGGTCACACAGTGCAGCTCTGCTCTGGTTTTGCTCCTTAGCACTCACCAATTCTCCTGCTCCCTGAGGGAGCTTCCTGAGAGGAGCATTTCTGCTTAGTCAGAGACAAATAGACACTTTTTTTTTTTTTGCTATAGAAGTGATTTTTTTTTTTCCTTTGGGCAATTTATACAATTTTTTTTCTCTGTTCTCTTAAACATAGGGTGTTTGGAGAGGAATTCCTTTTCTGTTTCTTTAGGGAAATTTTTGGCCTTGCTAGAATAAGACCTTATGTGGAAGTGCTGTGTTGTAATGTATATTTTCCTGCTGGTAACCTGGCGTACTGGTTCCTCTTAACTAGGTTTCTCCTTCCAGCTTTGTTTTCTCTATATTTTACTCAAGATGTTTCTGAAAAGTATCATATTTATCCCACTCGAAAACATTGGCCCAACGGTTTAGTGGTTGTGGTGCCATGATGTCTATTTATGGCCATTTTCATCTGGCTATTTATCATTTATGTTCCCAAGGCAGCACTGCCTTCAAAAGGTCTAGGTGTTTAGCTCTGAACTGAAAAGTTCAGGAAACAGGAGATACTGGTTTCTCTTCTAGATCTGTGAGCACTTTCATATGAAACATTTCCTGGGTTTTAGGTAATACAGTAGTGGAACAAAAAGCCTGGATTAATATTTTATTTTGCATATTGTTCTGAAGGCATATACTGTATCTTAAAAAAAGAAACATAATTATGTGAGAATGGAATCTTTTATAGATGATCAGATTCATTGATTGGACACAGATATTTTAATGGTAATTTTTCCATAAGAATGTATTTGGGTGTTATTGCAAAATATGTTAGTGCTTCATCTTATTCTGTTCTAAAGTCTATTTTTCCCTGTCAATGTACAACTATCATTGTACCAAGTTATTTTTTTTTTTTTTGTGGTTTAAATTTATTTTATTTTAAGGAATAGTAAATGAGAAACAAGCAAAAGATAGAATAACAATATACTGGTATCACAAACATAAACAAACCAAAGCAAGAACATTTAAAGTGATACAGGGTTTTAAGACAAAATAATATGAACTAACAGTGGTTGTTATATTACATATTGCTGTCCTCAACTACTTTGCTTAGAACACTAGATGTAAGAATGGAAGATTGTTCAAACAATTCAAGAGAATAAGAAAATAATTATTAGATAAAACATGAGAGATAATAAACAATTTCACTAGACAAGATGGTAGGAATTCACCATGGTAATTCCATCGCATATTGTTACCCTCAGATCAGTTGCTCAGATTACCAGATATAAGCATGCCAAATTGCTCAGAACATAAAAAATTTTAAGCACTAACTGTTCCTTTCAATATACCATCAGACATCAGCAATACAGTTATTGCAGCTATTCATGTATATGTGTATATATATATATTTATATTTTGCCTTGCTTCTTTCTTTTCTCTTCTTTCCATCATCCCAGTCATTCCTTCCTTTGAGCAATTTCTTTCCCTTTCCTATCATCTATGTATGTTTTGAGTTTTACTTGTTCTTTCAGGTTCCTACATGAAGGAGATAATATAATGTTTACACATGTGGGTCCAATTTGTGATTATGGTCTCTAGTTGCATCCATTTACCCACAATCGCCTCAAGTTTTTCTTTTTTATAGCTGAGTAATACTCCATTGTATAAAAATACCACATCTTTTTTATCCATTCCTCAGTGGATGGGCATTTGGGTCGTTTCCAAGATTTAGCTATAACAAATTGTGCTGCTCTAAACATAGGTGCACATATATCGCTGTGGTATGATGTCTTTAATTCTTCTGGGAAAATACCCAGAAGGGGAATAGCTGGGTGACATGGGACTTCCAATCCAAGTTTTGTGAGGAATCTCCAAACTGATTTCCACAGTGGTTTCACCAATCTACACTCCCACCAGCAGTGGAGTGGGGTTCCTTTCTGCCCACAACCTCTCCAGCAGTTGTTATTGGTTGATTCCTTGATGGTAGCTATTCTTTCTGGGGTGAGATGGAATCTCAGTGTTGTTTTAATTTGCATTTCTTGATTGACTAATGACATTGAACATTTTTTCATGTATTTATTCGCCATTAGTATTTTTTCATTTAAGAAGTTTGTATTCATCTCAAATGCCCATTTTTGGATTGGGTCTTTGAATTTGGGGGGGTGCTAATTTTTTTCAGTTCTTTATATGTCCTAGATAGAAGTCCTTTGTCTGAGGGGCGGTTGACTAAAATTTTTTCCCAATTCGTGGGTTTTCTTTTTACTCTATTGGTGATTTTTTTAGATGTACAAAACTTTTCAATAAAATGAGATCCTGGTTGTTGATTCTTTGAAGTATTTCCTGTGTAGTTTGGTTTTTGTTGATGAACTCTTTGCCTACCCCAGTGTCTTCAAGATTTTTGCCTACTTTCTCTTCCAATAAATTTAGTGTTTCTCTTTTAATATTTAGATCTTTGATTGATATTGACTTTAATTTAGTGCATGGTAAAAGACATGGATCTAGTTTTAGTCTTAAGCATGTGGAAAGCCAATTTTACCAACACGCTTTATTAAAGAGGCAATTTTCCTTCCATTGAACATATTTGCCCCCTTTGTCAAAGATGAGATAACTGAGTGTGTTTGTAGTTGTATCTGTACCTTCTAATCTGTTCCATTGATCTTCAGGTCCGATTTTGTGCCATTACTGCGCTAATTTTATCACAGTAGCTGTGTAATATAATTTCAAGTCAGGAATTGTGATGCCTCCTGCCATTCCTTTGTTTCCCAGGATTACTTTTGCTCTTCTAGGCCTCTTCTGGTTCCAGATGAACTTTAGGAATGTTTTCTCTAGATCTGTGAGGTATACTAACGGTTTTTTTAATTGGAATTACATTGAATCTGTATAACAATTTTGGGAGTATGGCTATTTTCACAATGTTGATTCTTCCTATCCATGAGCAAGGACTATCTTTCCATTTTCTGGTATCCTCTTCTATTTCTTTTTTCAGAGCACTGTAATTTCACTGTATAGATTTTTACTTCTTTTGTTGAATTGATTCCTCAGTATTTCATCTTTTTAGATGCTATTGTGAAAGTTGTGGTTTCTCTAATTTCTCTGTCTGTTTGTTGCTTGTGTACAGGAATGCTACTGATTTTTGAGTGTTAACTTTGTAGCCAGTTATGGTACTGAATTTGGTTATTAAATCCATGAGCCTTGGTGGAGTTTTTGGGGTCTTCTATGTACAGTATCATGTCATTTGCAAATAATGGTAATTTCACTTCTTCCTTACCTATCCTTATTCCCTTTATTTCTCTCTTTTGTCTAATTGCTCTAGCTAATATTTCCAGAACTATATGGAATAGAAGTGGTGACAGTGGACATCCTTGTCTTGTTCCTGGTTTTAAAGTGAAAACTTTGAATTTTTGACCATTTAGTATGATGTTAACTGTTGCTTTATCATAGATGGCTTTTATCAGCTGTGACAAAGGCCATCTATTCCTATTTTCTATAGGGTTTTTATCATGAATTAGTGTTGGACTTTACTGAAGCCTTTTTCTGCATCCATGGAGATGATCATGTGATTTTTGTCTTCGGTTCTATTCACATGGTGTACTACATTAATTGATTTGCATATATTGAACTATCCCTGTGTTCCTGGGCTGAATCCCACTTGGTCATGGTGTCTAATCTTGATGATTATTTTATTGAGAATTTTTGCATCTATATTCACTAGGGAGACTGGCCTGTAGTTCTCTTTTTTGGTTGGGTCTTTCTCTGGTTTTGGTATCAGGATAATACTTGCCTCCAGGAATGAGTTGGGGAGAATTTCTTCACTTTCAATTTCATTAAAGCGTTTGAGAAGAATTGGTGTTAAATTTTCTCTAAATTTCTTGTAAAGTTCAGCTGTGAATCCATCAGGACCTGGGCTTTTCTTCATTGGCAAGTTTTTTTATTACATTCTCAATTTCACTGGTTGATGTTGAGTTATTCAGGATTTTTATATGTTCTTCATTCAGCTTTCGTAATTCCTACGTATCTAGAAATCTGTGCATTTTCTCTGCATTTTCCATCCTATGAGAGTGAAGATTTTCAATGTAGGTATTGATGATCTTCTGATTTTCTTCAGGATCTGTAGTGATTTCAGTGCTTTCATTCCTTATGGCGTGTATTTCAGTTTTTTCTTTCCTTTTTTCATAAGGTTGGCTAGGGGCTTATTTATTTTATTTATTCTTTCAAAGAAGCAAATCTTCAATTCATTAATTCTTTGTATTGTTCTTTTAGTTTCCACTGCATTAATTTCTGCCCTGTGCTTTATAATTTTCTGTCTTCTTTGGGCTCTTGGTTTGACTTGCTCTTCTCTTTCTAGGAACTTGAGGTGTGCAGCATAAGATCGTTTATTTGTGCTTGTTCTATTTTCCTGAGGTGGTAATTCACTGCTATAAATTTCCCTCTGAGGACTGCTTTCATTGCATCTCACAGGTTCCTGTGGGTTGTATATACATTTTTGTTTGATTGGAAGTAGGGTGTAATCTCTACTTCAATTTTATCTGTGATCCATTGGTTGTTCAGGAGGATGTTATTTAATTTCCAACTGTTTATGGAGCTTTTGTGTTTTCTTTTGTCATTAATTTTCAATTTCATTGCACTATGCTCTGATAGTATACATGGGATGATTTCAATTCCTTTGCATTTACTTAAACATGTTTATTTACTAGTATATTTTCTATTTTCGAGAACATCCCATGTGCAGCTGAGAAGAATGTGTATTGTGATGCTGTTGGAACACTCTGTAAAGGTCTACTTAGTTCACATGTTCATAAGTTTGGTTAAGTTCTGTTATTTTTTTCAGACTTTTTGTCCAGTTGATCTACCTCTTTTGACAATGGTGTGTTAAAGTTTCCTGTTATGATTGTGTTTCTGCTTATTTCATTTTTCATGTTTGTTAAAATTTGTCTTATATAGTTAGGTATTTCTATATCTTGTGCATAGATGTTTATGATTGTTATCTCTTCCTCTTGAAGCTTTCCCTTCACAAGTATATAGTAACCTTCTTTATCTCTTTTGATTGTTCTTGGTTTGAAGTTCATGTTGTGTGTAAACAGAATAGCTACACTGCTTTCTTTTTTCCGGGTTCCTGTCATGTGGAGTAATGTTTTCCATCCTTTAATTTCAGTCTATGAATTTCCTTTTGCATTAAATGTATTTCTTGTATACAGCATATAGCAGGATTTAGTTTCCTTATCCATTTGCTAGTCTGAATCTTTTGGTTGGTGCATTGAGACCATTTACATTGATGGTTATAACTGAAATGTACTGGCTTATCTTTGTCATGTTATTTTCCTGCTATTGGATCCTCTTTTCTTCCTCTGTTTAATTGCTTGCTCTGCTTGTTGGTTCCTTTCTGTTGTTCTTGAAGTTGGGGTCTGTCTTATCTCTTTCTGTAATATCTTTTAGTACTCTTTGTAGGATTGGTTTGGCACTCATGAATTTCTTCAGTTGTTCTATATCATGAAAATATTGTATTTCTCCATTAAATTTGAAGGATAGCTTTGCAGGGTACATCAATCTGGGTTGGAAGTTGTTTTCTTTCAGTACTTGAAACACTTACTCCAAGCTCTTCTTGACTTTAGGGTTTATGTTGAAAAATCTGCTCTGAGTCTGATGGTCTTTCCTTTATAGGTGATCTGTTTCCTTTCTGTAACTGTTTTTTAATATTCTGAGCTTTTATTGAGTTTCTGGGATTTTGATCACTGTATGTCTGGGTGTAGATTTATTTTGGTTATGATTAACTGGAGTTCTATATGCTTCTTTTATCTGTATGACCAATTCTTTTTCCATGCCTGGGAAATTTTCTGCTATTATTTCTGCAAATAGTCTTTTTATGTCATCTGTGTTGACACCTGCTGTTTCATTGATACCTATTAATCTGACATTGTTTCTCTTTGCTTCATGTTGCAATAGTTGAATTATTATTCCCTGGTTCCTTGTTGTTTTTAAGAGATCCCTTCTTTCACTTTTGTTAGTAGCAATGCTGTCTTCAAGGTCTGAAAGTCTATCTTCAGTTTTGTTCAGGAGGTTTTGCAACTTTGAATGGAGTTTTTAATTTCCTGGATAGCTGTTTCAGTCTGTTTCATACATTTCAGTTCTTTTCTGTATTGTTCACTTAAGGTTTCCATGAGTTGTCTATGCTCTTCTATTTTCTTGTCTATGTCATCTTTGGATATGCTGAACATTTCTTTCATTATTGTTGTCATTTCTTTTCTCACCTGAGATGTTATTTGTGATCTGATGTCTTCTCTGGCCTGATGGAGTTGTTTCTTTAGTTCAGTTGCTATCATTTCAGAAATATCAGGTGTATGACTTCCAGTCTCTTCTGTGTTGATGTCTCCTGGACTTGTTTTGGATGGTGTGAAAGTCTGGGATTGCATTTTGCTCCTTCATTTTGTTGTTTTTGACGATCCAGAGGTTCCCTGGAGCACAGCCTCACTCTCCTAATTGTGTGTGAGTGACAGGGCAAGTGTCTGAAAATCCACAGTGCTCAGTGCAGCTCTTGTGCTGGTGAATGGTGGCAAGGGAGTGTTCCAGATGCTCCTGAACTTTCTTGTCTTCAGTTGGCTCCCATGCATGTGGGAAGGCTCGCAGGAGTTCCAGAAGCTGTCTGGAGTTCAACCCAGCTTCCACAGGAGTAGACAGGATGCAGGTCATGGTTACCAAAGCTTCAGATATTGCCCAGGTTAGACTCTGCTTCCCACACTGACAGGAGATGGGTGAGGGTGGACTCCCCAAGGCTGCTGACTCTGTTTAGGTTTCAGCTGGGCTCCTGGAGGGGTTCAGGTTGTTCTGAGAGTTACCACTAAGGCCCCTGAAGTTGTCCAGGGCTCTGTGTGCCTCACACACTAGTGGGGAAGGCTCCAGAGTGGCTCATGTGGTTCCTAAAGATGTCTGGGGTTCAGCCCAGCACCTGTAGACACTCTGTGTGTGCAGGGAGTAGCCACCAAGGCCCCAGAGTGTGCCCGGGGTTCCACCTACCTTGCATGCTGGTCAGGGAGTCACAATGGCAACTCACTGGGGTTCCTGAAGATGTCCAAGGTTCAGCTTAGCTCCCACAGATACACTATCAGTGTGCTGTGTAGCTACCAAGGCCCTAGAGGGTACCCAGTGTTCTGCCTGCCTCCTATGCTGGTCTGAGAGTCACAGCAGCAACTCACTGGGCTTTTTGAAGATGTCTGGGGTCCAACCCAGCCCCTGAAGACTGGTACCAAGTTATAAGGAATGTTTGCCTTTTTGTACTGTGAGTTCTATGAGAAGTAGCACCAAGTAACCCAAGCTGATGCTCAAAGCAGGCTTTGAATTAATTTATGATGTGCACTGGTAGAAAAAGTGCACTTCCATTGTCACTTTCTTGGTATACAGCAAATCAGTCTTTGTATGGTTAATTACATGTCTTAGTTTCACCTTATTAATCTGAATAACACAGATCTTTTGAAAATTGAAAATACAAACACCTGAAGTAATGGCATAATGTTTTTCTGAGCAATACAAGGAGAGGGCTTTTTCCCCATAATATAAAGAACAAGCTAATAGAGATAATTCTTTTTACATTTGAGTAAATTAAAAATTAGAATGGTCTGATAAAATATGTGACCTTTTCTTTCCTTTTGAGGTGTGGTTTTTAAAGATTATCTTATGACTTTTTATGCAAAAGCATCCAGAAAGCCATAGTGACTCTTTTTTGTAACTTGCAAAATATTTTTATTTTATTTTAATTGGTGTGATTGGTAAACATACTCATTATGCACAGTGAAGAGGTTCACTGTTATGTTTCCATAGATGACACACATTGACTCTTAGTCTGTCCTTAGTGATAAATCCTGCATAGTTATTTCCTTATTTGACAGTGGAAAGTGAACATTGTATCACTGGGTTGACCTCTCCGTAGGTAATATTGAAATCATTCTTATCTTCCTTCTCTTTTCAGTTCTGGGTCTATAGCACACCACTGATGCTGATGTCAGAAACAACCTTGTCCCTTCCATCACAGCAAAGGTATTGTACCAGGGTTACATGGTAATGTGCAAACCTTAGTACATATTTCATCACATCTGTCACTGCTGCTACTGTGGCAGTATCTTATGGAAAAGTAAAATAAACGCTAGGAATTTTAGGTTTTCTTCAGTCTTGGGTAGTGAATGGAAAACCTTCATTGTTACCTGCAAGTATAAAACTGACAATTGCATTTATTATAACATGTAAGTAGTACAAACAATTATTATGTCTATCTCTTCCATTTACTTAAATGGCTAGCATGATCCAGACTTTTGAGAAATAAAATTAAGATTTTTAAATCTGATCGGGAAGTCATGTCATCCGCATTCATAGCAGACCAGCCAGTCAATGGTAGGTGTCATGTGGGGGAGACTGAAATGATACTGGGAAGAACATGAATGCTGGTAATATCATTCTTCCATGTGTGGTTAAATGTGTATTTGAATAGAATTCCCAGCCATTTATCTCTCATAACATTAGCTCTAAATGCATATATTCATAGCAAGAAAGTATTAAATGAAGAACCTAGAAAGTATTGTAGTGATAAATTGATGGTTCTGGAAAAACAGAATTTGAGGGATGTGGTTTTGGTTAAGACTTTTAGTCCTGTCATTGTAGAATTTTAGAGTTAGAATTCAAATTCAGAACCCTATTAAGGCATTTAAAGTAAAGTGTAATAATCAGTCAGCACATTATTAAGCTGAAAGTATTTATCATTCTTAGGCCAGGAAAGCCAGGAAAAGTTGTGGCTTTTGGCAGTTCACTTAGCCAAAACTTGGACGAGGCATTCTATTTTCTTAGACTATGGGCTGCTGCCCTTGGAGGAGCTCCATAGAGCACAGCCTTCACTAATTGTGTCCATTTCCCCTGGGCCTAGTGGGTGGCCCAAGTGTGGAGATCTTTGGTCAGAGTTGAAGGGAGCCCAATCTTGTAACAGTTTCCTAAGCTACTCTATATGTTTTTTATTCTCGCCAGTAGAAACAAGGGTGGTCTTTCCCCAGTTTGCCTTCCCCCTTTCTGATCAAAGGCTCTATCTCATTAATGTTTCTAAGTCTGGAAAAGTATTACTGGTAAGAAAACAAACACTTAAGGAAAAAATAACTGCCAAGTTCTGGGAATGATCCATACATTTGTGTGGGAAAACCTCTCCCATACCAATATAATGATGTTGTCCAGGCATATACACATTCAGGTGCACACTATAAATTGCAAAATGAAATCTTGTATCTAATCAGATAACACTGCATATGCTGCCCTCCCCAGGCCCTGTCAGTCAGGAGTTACTGTCACAAGTAAAAACTTTCCTTTCTGTTCATTTCTGAGACTTTCCTAGCTACCTTAAATTCAAGGCAAGGCACTGCTGAAAAACTCTTCTGCGTTAGTGAAATGTACTGTGTTTGAGAATGCCTGAGTCACAGCTCTTTCTCCTTGCTGCTATGAAAGCAGGAGAAAGCACACAGGATACCAGGGTTGTGCAGACTTGGCTGGACTCATACCATAGACACAATGGTTTCCTGATCCCCTCTGACAGATTCTACACAAATTTCTACTGTAAATCTCTCTCCTTATGGCCTTTTATAACATCAGCCAAGATATACAACCATGCACATTTCAATCATAATAAATCCTGTTAACTGAGAAAATCTTTCCATCCATTCCAAGTGAATGAAGATGTGTCAACCTTGAGTATGTGTGCATGATGTGTGTCTATCAATTCCAGGCGGCAAGGCAGCGTGGCTGCTCATACCCGGTCTTTGGATGAAAAAGTTGGTATTATATTTCCTCAGGATTATATTTCATTTTGTTAGAAGTAGAAAGTAGCATGGAAAATTCTCATATTAGCATTTTATATCTTCTCCTTAATATTCTGTAATTATTTCCTCTTAAAATGTGAGGTTTGTGATCTAGCCAAGTTCTTACCTCTTTTTTGGCTCAAGCACAGCTACCCTTTGTGACTGTAGTTATTTTTGTCACATCTTTTTGATTTATATTTTAGAAGTGCTGAGCACATTATTGGGGTTCATAAGTCGGTGCATGGAAGCTATCATGATTCTGCATCTAAACCAAAGGCAAACCCTTTTGTAACAGTATAAAACTGTGTGATTATGTCTAGGTAGACATCAGTATACCAGCAGTCAGAAGGTCTGCTCCTTTACAAACACCTTGTTACCGTTTTAAGGCGTTTTCATTTTTGCTTTGAAAATCGAGCTCTGATTGCCAGCTTTCAGTCCTCTGGCCCTTGTTGGCTGACTGGTCTTGAACACAGTATTTACCTTCTCCAAGCCTGTATTTTCCAACTGAAGATGGGATCCTTTTTCATTTGCAAAATTATTTTGAAATTTAGTTACAGTTGTAAAACAACAAAAATAAAAACATATGAGCCCTGAGTTCTGCACACAGTAGTTAAACTGTGGTTCTTTCCTTAGGATTAGGGTGGGCTTGGACAAATTAAATTGTATAGAATGCTCACATCATTTAAAATTAATGCATTTACTGACTATATATGTGTACAGTTTGCATGCCTGCTGCATATTCTTGTATATTTCAAATTAATGTATATTTATATAATTAAGTACAAAGTGATACATGCATTTTACTACAGAGAAAATTTGAAGTATTTTCTTAAAAATAAGAATGTCCTTGCACTGTGTCTGATAATAGTAAAATGACTCTGTCTCATAGAGCAGAATCTAGTCAGTAGCCTGACCTGATCCATAGCAAAACTACCACCCAAAAGAGGCTCTTAATCAGTCAGTGACTCCTGGGTGTAAGAGTTGCTAGGGATGAGGTGGGGGGAGCTACAGGAATATCAATACTTGGGTCTGCCTCAGAGATCCTGACTCAGTTGGTCTGGTGACCCTACTGTGCTGTCTGTTTTACCACACCATCCATGCACAAACCCAAAGAGACTGTGCAAAGAGGCTGGAACTTTTAGGAAGGCAAATCCAAAAAGAGAACATGCCCAACAGTAGTCAGGTCTTTAAGCTTTTCTTTGATAGGCTGAAACTGACACTGTGGCATTGTGGCCCAGTGAAGATCATTGGTCTGTTGGTTTCTGCTACTGTTCCTCCCGAAGTCACAGTGAGAAACCTTGGCTTTCTGAGCCCATACTCACCCTGTTCCCCAAGAAAACTTTTACTCCTGAACACTTAGTCAGTGATTACTGTTGGACTTGGAGGATTTTCTTAGCATTGCCACACAGGAGCACCAGTTTGGGAATGTAGCTACCTTAGAAATGCATCAGTCAATGTCACTACTATTCTTTGGTATTTTCTAGAACGGGTTATGTCATATATGTTTGTAAAAGCCATGAAAGAAAATGCAGTGCTTAGATAGATATCTAGAGTAGGGTAAATCCATTTAAGTAAGGAAATCATACAATAATTAACTTGTATAAAAGGAAATATACTGCTTATAGACAAATGTTTTATGACAGTAAAACTATATGTGAAAAAAAGAATGACTATATATACTCTTTGATGTAGTTACTCAGTAGCCACAAGAGAAGATTTTTCTTTTGTTTAAACAGAACTTTTCAATAGCTTAATGGAGATGCAGTTCACATACCATATAATTCATGCACATCAATGATTTTTAGTGTATTTGCAGGATTGGGCTATCATCATCACAACCGAATTTCAGTACATTTTGTCTCCACTAAAAGGTACACCGTCCCTGTTAGCTGTCATTCTCATTCATCCTATCTGAAAGCAGCTACTAATCTATTTTTCTATAGATTTGCCTGATCTATACATAGCATAATATTTTCAAGGCTCAAATATGTTGTAGCATGCCTCGATACTTCATGGCTTTATCTATTTGGTGAATATTGTTTTATTATATAGATGTGTCACTTTTGTTTATCCATTTATCATGATGGACATTTGGATTGTTTCTACTCTTTGGCTATCATGAATAGTGTTGCTATGGACACGTTCAAATTTTTGAGTGGACATATATTTTCATTTCTTTTTGAATGGAATTGTGAGGTGATGTGGTAAATTGATATTAAAATTTTTAAGAAATTGCCCAACTTTTCTTCAGTGGCTGTACAATTTCACATTCTACTAACAGTGCTGGAAAGGTTCCTCTCTTGCAGCTCCTTGGTGACACCTGTTGTTCGTCCTTTTGATTCTAGTTGTTTTAGCCCACGTGTTGTAATAGATCGCGGTGGTTTTGGTTTGTTTTTCCTTAACCACTAGAGACACCAGCTTCCTTTGCAATGCATATTGGTCCTCTTTATATCTGCTTTGGAGAAAAGTCTTTATCTCCTTTGCCAAGCTTCTAATTCATCAAAAGTTTTAATCTCTTATTTAAATTACATGTTCTGTTCTGTTCTGTTCTGTTCTGTTC
>NW_004955560.1:243797-275279 GCF_000276665.1 Chinchilla lanigera
GTCCTGTCCTGTCCTGTGGCTACTCATTATTCTTAGCTTTCCAAATTATTTACTAGTGAATTTTAAGTAGTTGTGATAGCCTATAAATTCAGATACTTTTCTATTAACAACACTTTATGTTACCTTATGTTCCTGTAGGTTGTACTGCAGAACCAAGTGGCACTGCAGAAAGCCAAATTGTCAGTGTATGTGCAGCCACCACTGTCACTTCAGCTTTGACTTCATGGGTCAGGTTTTTGTTTTGGCTTAAAGTTTGCTATAGTGCAGGGGTTTCTTTTTAAATACTATTAGTGTTTTTATTTCATAGCCATTTTTCTTGTCTAAAGAAAATGAGATCTTCTTGAAATCAATGTTTGTATTGCTTTGTTTGTATTTTCCCCGTGAATATCAAACACAGAAATTCAATTTATTATTATCTTTAGGATTACAGGTTTCTAAATGCCTTTGAAAACTAGTTGAGACTATTATTGTATTTAAATATTATAATTTGGAAGGCTTTCCTTCTTTGGTGTTTTTCTTGACTCTGTAACATTTGAAGGAAGAATATTTATTAGTTTTGGAGCTGGCAGGAGTTTCAGTCCTAACTCTGCCACTCATGCAGTGTGTCATCTTGGGCAAACTATTTTAGTAGTCACTTGGAGCCACAGTTATGTTAATTGGCAAAAGGATAATATTATCTCAATTGATTTTCTAACTACAGGGTTATTTTGAAGATTTAATTAGAAAATTTTAGATTCTATTACAGTGTCTAAAATAGAGGACATGTTATACATGCAGCTCTTGGTAAGGTCTCTGTGTGTGGCATCTCTCACTTCCAGCCACTTCCATCAAGGTTGTCACTATTCCTGTTGATAAGATTGTGGAATCATCTTTCAAATCTGTGTGTGTGTGTGTGTGTGTGTGTGTGTGTGTACATATGCATGTGTGTTGGAAAGCTCTTCAGCTAAGGCTTCTGTCTCTCACTTGTGAAATCAAAAACACATCTCCCTTTCTTTGCCTCTGTGTAACCAACCCTTAGCTGAGTGGCCGGCAGCTACAAGGACCTCAGCCCATATGCACTTCCCACTGAATGATCAGATGCTTGAATGGTTAGTTGAAGCAAATATTTTGGGGAGGCAGTCATTTGATTCTCAATTGATTTTCTAATTTTTTGTAATACTCCAATTTATCTTTCTCAAACTAATTCGGAATGATGTTTCTCCTGTAAAAGTGTCTATGGCTCTGTAGCACAAGCTGGAGGCCACACATGTCACCTTAGAGGGTGTGCACGGTGTGCTGAGTGCTGCTGTTGCCTCCACATCTGTCCCCCTCTCCCTTTGGCCCCACAGAAGTGCTCTGGCCATGACAAGGTGCTGTGCTGCCCCTAACTTTTTCTGCCTTCTGGGTGACATTTTCTCTGCCTGTGCATCTCAGTCAAGAGGAGCAGTGGCATAAAGTGCTGGGTGCCTTGTTTTGGAGTCAGTTCTTAGCTCTGATGTCAGCTGCATAACTTGGGCAGTCTTCCTCATCTCTCTGCACCGCAGTTTTCTCATGCATGAGAAGTTAGAGCAGTAGCGATTCTCACCTTACAGGGTTGCTGTGAAGATTCTGTGTTACTCTGCTTAACGTGCTCATGACAGTACCTGGCACACAGTGCAGGCATTATAAATTTTAAATGTTGTTAGTAGCGCTTGTTCCAGTTATATAATTTATGTTGCTTTTAATTTGCTTTTAGCACCAGAGATGACTGGCATGATAGCCTTTTTGGTTTGTATGAAGAGAAGTTATGCACCCTCCAAATTGGAAGGAAATGTGCTTGTTTCTTATTTCAGACCAACAGATAAACACAATTGTTAACAAATCTATAAGTCTATTCATTCCTTTTAATTAACAGAGTTATGAGCTAAATGATGATGTGTTTAAGATGGGAAAACATAGTATGAAATATAATTAAAACATTCTCCTCTACTTTTAAATAATATTGTATCTTCCAATTGTTTTTATGTGTTTTTTGTAGTTAATGATACATCTTTTTAGCTGATTTCCATATCTAATACTTTTGTTTTCTCTTTTCAGTTAATAGCAAATCTAATATATGTTTTTTCCCACTAGAAAAATGTTACCTTGATCAGACTTTATTTGAACTAAAGAAAAGGCTAGTCTCAGTAACAACAATGAAAAAGAATATCATAGATTACTTTAACATTAAAGCAGTATTCAATCATATTCAGGATTTTAGACATTGTTTTAATGAGTGAATAAAACTCCTTAATATCTTACATGTTAAAATATGTAAGAACAGTTCATTAAAATTTGGTCTGTATTTTTCTAAGATTTAAAAAATTGTCATTAGTCCAGGTGAGATTCAAGTATTGTAAATTTCAACTTAGTTGAGTATGAATTGATAGTTTTATGTTTTCTTTCCTGTATAGTAAATTCTTCCTAGTAGCAGTTTGACATGAGTTGACTTACAGAAAATAAAAATTGCTAATCATGACCTCTTTTAAAAATTTGTAAGCATAAATTTCAAGATTATTGTATTTGTCTTTCTGAGACATTTTCTGTGTAGTTTTCTTAGTTTCAAAGTTTTAAAAAATGGTTCATTCATTGATTTTCCTCCATTTATGCCCATTTGCTTATTTGACAATTTTCTTATAATTCTTATCTTTTTCTTGGTCTGAGTGAATTCTCTTATTCATTGACAATTCTATGTGCTCTGATACTGTAAAACTTCAGTACGTATTTTAAAAATCTCATCTGTTTTGTAAGTTATTTTCTTTTAAATTGTATTAAAAATTTGTTTTTAGCCAGAAGTGACAAATACAAGCATTTACCATATTTTAAAGTCTAGGGAAGATACCAAGAAGGGGAATAGTTGGGTCAAATGGGACCTGTTGCCTTACCTTTTGAGAAATCTCCACATTGACTTTGACAGTGTTTGCTCCAGTCTATATTCCTACCAACAGTGGAGAAATGTTCCTTTATCCACAGCCCTGCCAGCATTTGGTGATGATAGCCATTCTTTCTAGACTGAGATATAATAATCTCAGCATTGGTTTTATTTGAAACTCTTAAATGACCAGTGATGTTGAACATTTTTCATATACTTATTTATTTATTCATTTCAGATGCCCACTTATGGACTGTGTCTTCAAATTTGGGAGGGTCTTTCTTTTGAAGGTCTTTATGTATTCTAGATATTAATCCTTTGTCTGAAGAACAACTGGCTAATATATTTTCCCATTCTGTGGGTTGTCTCTTCACCCTGTTCATGATTTCTTTTGTAGTGCAAAAGCTTTTAAATAAGATGAGAACTCAGTTTTTAATTCTTTGTAGTATTCCCTGTGCAGTCAGGAGTTTGTTCATGAAGTCTTTGCTTACACCTATATCTTCCCGAGTTCTACCTACTCTCTCTTTTAGCAGGGTTAGTGTTTCTGTTGTACTATTTAGATCTTTGATCCATTTGGATTTCAGTTTAGTGCATAGCAATAGGCATGGATCTAGTTTTACTCTTTGGCATTTGGAAAGCCAGTTTTTCTAGCACCATTTATTAAAGAGGCTATCCTTCTTCCATCAAGGATGTTTGGCCTCCTTGTCAAAGATAAGATGTGGTATTAAAAGCATTATACCGTAGCAATATATACACACCCATGTTTATAGCAGCACAGTTTGTAGTAGCTAAATCTTGGAAACAAAACAAATGCCTATCAACTGATAAATGAATCAAAAAGTTGTGGATTTTTTAAAAACAGTGGCGTACTAGTCAGCCATAAAGAAGGGTAAACCTATAGCTAAATGAATGTAATTGAGACCACACTCTGCACAGTCATGGAAATTAAGTGAAGTAAATCAGACACATGTATAAATATCACATTGTCTCTATGATGAAAGAAACTGAAAGTGTAGATAAGAACCAAAATATGATAGATGTTGTGAAACAAGAAATTGTTCAAAAGAAAAGGGGAACAGGGAGAAGAGGAAGGTAGGGAAAGGAAAAAAATGAGAAAAAAGAATAAAAGAGGAGCTAAGATATTTACACGTACAAGTTCTTTATGATGAATGTGATTGTTATGTATATCTAAAGTGTACCAATAAATTTAATTCAAAAATCTGGGTTTAAATATATATCTTTATGTTTAAACAGATCTTATAAAACTGGTTTGATAAAGAAATAAAAACTTCATAATAGGTTAAGGAATGATGGACCTTTTGGTTGGGTATTTCTGAAAGCAAAGTTGAGGTTTTGAGACTTATTTTTGGTTTGTGATGTGAAATATTTGACTACCATCTATAGATCATTTATAATTAATGGAGCAGTTCAATAATCACAGAAATTATTATACTTTTCTTGGTACACTAGTGAATATACAGCTGTAGAGATTACTGACATTTTAAGTGGTTATATTCAAGAAAAGCTAGTTACATTGGGTTAAAAATAAATTTCAGACAGAGAAATGGGTACTTGTAGAACAAAATGCTTAAAATACATGATAGAGCTACAAAATTAGCCTGTGAGCTTAGAGTTACACATACCATAGCTCCAACTTACTACTGAACCACAGAGCATAGATATTATTTAGTTGAAAGTGAGTTTGAAACCAATGTTTAAAAAGTATGTAAAAATAAGAGAATACCAAGACAACTTCCAGAAACCCAAACATTACACTGTAGTAGTATCTACTAAAATTATTTTAAGCAAGAGTAACTAGAAATGTTATGCACTTCTTTTTCTCTCAGGTTTATTTTTGTTTAATACTCCATGCCATTTATGTGCTGAGTAGGTTTGTTTTGGTGTCTGGCTGGATCATACATCTTTACTTTTTTTTTGCCACATTTACACTAGACTAACATTCATGGGCTCATGGGAGTGGAAGTGCAAATCCAGTGCTGGATTTTGTTTATTCACATTGGACTCTTGAGTTGGAGGAAGTCATCATGATTACAGGGGAGCATTTACACCATCCACAAGACTCTTGATGTGTTAATTTGTATTTTAAGCAGGTATGTTACATTTGTATTGTAACTTTATTGTAGATAACTTGTTGCATTTTTTCTCCCCCAACCGTTTTTGCATTGTCTCTGATAGATCCAGGCCTGTAGGTGACAAGATAAGAAAACAGCAGGTTTCAGAACTTAATTTTGGTTCATGAGCTAAATAGTGTTACACTGTGAATGAACTGTTTATATAGACTGTTGTTTATTTTAATTGTGCAAGTTTCTTTAGAAAGATTGAATGCCTTAATCCTCCTGTGGAAACATGGTAGATATTTCCATGGGGAATTATCATAAAGAAAGATGTTTATAACTAAATTCTGAACTGTTTTCATACTGCTCAGAAGACCTACCTTTCCCTTTGATAAGACAGTCTGCATACTCATTTTGTAAGCCTTAATTTGCGGGGGGATTGTGATCAAAGAATTTGCTCCCTTACCAGGTATGATGTCACATGCCTGTAATCTCAACTACGCAGGAGGCTGAGGCCGGGAGGATGGTAAGTTTGTGGTCAGCCTGGGAAATTTAAGGAGACCTTATCTCAAAAACAAAAAATTGATCAAAGAAATGATCATCTATCCCCTTGATCTTGCCTCAGTCAGTATTGTCCTCATCTTCCTCCCCTCAAATCCTTTTTTTATGATTCTGCTATAAAACATATCATTATGATTTTCCATAGGTTTTTCATTTAGCTTTTCCTAATAGATTTTGAGTTCATCAAGAGTAGAGATCAAGTGCTCACCATTGAATTATGCAACATCAGGGTACAAAGCTGGCACTAAAATCATGTCATATACTGATATTTCCTCCTAGATAAATAGACGTAATATGATGGCTTATCTTTGCTAAAAGTATTTCTGTTGAGACAAATTTTAGATTAAATATTGTTTAGTAATGAATATAACTAAAATGCCTGAAAGCACAGCAGTATTTACTTGTAGAATCTTTGTGTTGCTGACAACTTCAGTCACATTGCAAATATCATCTTGAAGTCTGAAGGTAAATACGCATTGTGTGAGAAATGTCATAGCAGAAGTAAATGTTTAGTTAGCAACATAAAGCTTTCCACCAAATTAGAATTTAAATCATCCAAAATAACCTGTTATTATTAATGATGATTCACATTTTATTTCTCAATATTGCATGCAACCAAAAGATTTTAGATTGAATTTTGTAAAATATCACATTATTATTATTATTTAGATGTGTGGCTTTAAGGTTTGAAAATCCAGTAAAGTTTATTGTTAACAGAAATTTATTCCCTTGTACTGTAAATTCAGCCCAAACCATCAGGGAAACAAAATCACAATTTATGAAAATGTTAATGTTTCAACACAAAACCAAAACTGGTTTTAATAATTTGTTCTGATACATTTCAAAATTCTAATTAAATTGTAAGAAGCAGAGTTCAAATCTTCACCCACACCTACTAAGCAAGATAATAATAAGGCTCTGCTGAGGTCTTACATATGAGGCTTCACATTTCAGTGCATGATTTATTTTATTGTCTGACTGATTCAGGCTGTGGTGCTGATAAGCAGTCCTGCTCCTACATGTGAAAAGAGAAGCAAATGACATTTGTGTTGTCCCACAAGACTTTGTCTCCATTATTCTTGCAATAAAGTGACAGGCCATGGGCATTGTGAAACATGAGTGCCGACCAAGCCCAGGACGAAGCCAGACATAACAGGAAGCGGTCAGGAAGTTCTGGCTACCAGACTCTGCTACTGCTCTAAGGCAGTAAGAAATTACTCTAGCAGCCCTAGAGGCTTTATACAGATGTGAGATACAGATGGTATTATCCTACTCTAACGTATATGCTCTTTTTCTTTTCAAAGCACATTTTGGTGACCTGTTTGACAGTGATCCTAGGCTTTGGGTTGCCAGGTAGTCAGAGTTCTCTTCCATAAGTCAGAAGTGGTTCTGATGGGAGTTTTCTCTGTGAGTGTGGAATAGTTTTGGGGTTAATTGCACTGTAGTAATTGCAACTATCCATTTCCTCTAGTAGGTTAGGAGAAAGGCAATGTTTGAAGGACAGGTGACTGTATGGTAGAGAGAGAAAGAGAGAAAGAGAGAAAGAAAAAGAAAGAAAGAAAGAAAGAAAGAAAGAAAGAAAGAAAGAAAGAAAGAAAGAAAGAAAGAAAGAAAGAAAGAAAAGTAAATAAGAAAGAGATAGGAAGTGAGAGATTATAGAGAGACAGAATGACAGAATGGAAGAAAAAAATTAGACTGATGAATGACTAAGTTGTGTTTGAGTAAAATAAATGGTAGAATTTTCTTTTCTCTCAGTTTAACATTCAAAGAGTTGAGTAAGCCAGATATAGAGACTGTTTTGCCCCTTACAGAGAGGTAGCCAGTGTTGGACTCATATGTATGCCTCCAACTACGTCAAAAACTGTTATATGAGCAACCTTGGAAAGCCCTGCAGTACATGTAATTCTTTTCTTCTTTGTTTCAGATCTACACACACACACACACACACACACACACACACACACATTTGCCTCTACAAGTTTTTGGCTTCAGATTCCTTGGTACAATTACAACCTGGTAAGTAATTGGAAGCCAATTTAAACTTGTTTCTCAAAAAGGTGTAAATCTCAATAAAAATATTCCTCTCATAAACCTGTGTCTACATGTTACAGACTGTATGTTGAAATGCTCAGATTTTAATTTGAAGAGAAATAGTACAAAATAGTGGTACCATAATTTTTCTACTAACAGTATGGTTTCCTTAATCCAGTTTTTAAAGGATTTCATATTCTTGTTTTTGCTAATGGTAAAACTTTTGAAACTGCCATCATTTTTATTAAGTATGGGTGTCATAATTTTTCAAAATAATGTTTTCCAAATGTCCTGTGAAACAGATTTCAAATTCCTAGAGGAAAAACAAATTCTGGAGAGGTTCTACAAATCTTAGCAATTTCAGACCAGTGTGCGATTGTCATTAAACTACCTAACTGAACTGTGAATGGAGCTATAATGTGTACTTCCTTTGCTGGGTTTCTTAGTGCTTGCAATCCATTTGCTCCCATTTCTAAAAACTTGTGCATATCACCAGTCTCTTTAGCTTGGGGTTTTAGAGATGTAGGGAAATAATCTTCAGATCTACAGATTCAGTCATATAAAGCCATGGTTGTTGATCATTTGAAATTGCTTTAAACCGTTATTTCAATCAGTACCTGCTCCAAGTAACACATATGTATAAATCTAGAAGAACATCTGTAGCAAAATTTCTGTTTGAAGAATTAGATTAGAGTTTTGTATTAGAAAAACTATCTTGAAGCTAGCTTCTCTTTGTGTACACATAGAATTGTCTGAAGTTGAAGCTTTTTGGTGTATCTGTTCTCTTCAATAAAGATGGAAGACACAGAAACAGGTTTCCATTTCCTTGTTCTCTTCTGACTGTTTCTATTAGTTCAGGCTGTAAACTGTCATAGCAGAAGCATATTCAGTAGGTCCATTTTCATAATTTGGGGACGTATATGGAAATTTTTTTAAAGCTGGAAAAACTAGTGCTTTGTCATCTTATTTTCAGTGCTATTGATAGTTGCAATTTGGATGGTGTCTTAGACCATGTTATCATAAAATTTTGAGTCAAAATATTTCATCTTTGCAACATACATATACACACACCTCTAGAAACTTCACAGAATGTCAGCAAGTGGTACCTGGGAATTTCTTGAGAGACACCACTTATAATTTGTGTCAAGTATTTCAGGAGTGAATTCACCATTTGTTGCTTATGAGCAAAATATCAACTAGGTGAAATTTGATGGATACTAGACTATGTTTAAGAGAATGGAAAACATGCTCCACATGCTCTGAGAATGTGTTTAATTGGCTCACATGTCCTGTGCTTGCTGCTGTAGGCGATTGCTCACTGTGCCTCGGACAGGTGGTACAGGAAAGGGTGCTCTAGCTTGGAGGGGGAGTCAGCCCATGGCTCCCACTGTCATTAGCAAACTCAATGGCTAACTCCAGGTACACTGCTCAGGTGGTATCTTTACGCCTCTATGCTTTTGCTTTTGCTATTTTTAAACTTCTCATTGACTCCACTGTAAAGAAATAAAGGAATTAGTATTTGAATCCACCAAATAGAGTAGGCTATTGTGAGTTTGCCATTTCTCTGCAGTGGTGTCCATTACACTAAGAGAAAAAATTCTACATAAGATTTTTCATCTTTTGTCTTATCCAGGCAAAAACAAACTCCTAGGATGAGAGAAAGAAAAGCTAAGATTGTATTGTTGCTTTTCTAGATTTATAAATAGAGAAGTTAATTCACTTTGTTTTCAGTTTGGTTCTCTACCACAATATTTAAAAGAATGAGTAAACTTTATTCTAAAATTTTGATAGAGAATTTGTTATTTTATTCAATTTCCTATTTCAGTGGCCACTGAAAACATTTGACAATTGAATGACTGTGTAAGCTTTTCAAAACAACACTTACAATGATGTGTAAAGTTAAATGTCTTGAGAAAAATTTAATTCTTATGAAAGTAGTATCCTTCATAGTGTAGGGAAAAGGGTTCCATAAACAGGGAAAGGCCCCACTCGCTTTCTTGCTAATCCTGGCCCGAAGGTGTTAAAGCTTTACCTAGGGTGCAATAAACAAGATGAGAAAGATGATAAGCCAGACAGTCACCTCAACCATATTAGCCCAGCTGCCTCTCTCCAACTTGCTAAGGAGACGAGGGCCCTCCACTTAAACACAGCTCTTATTTAGTGTGTGTTCTCTTACTATGTTTCCCTTTACTTAACTGCTAACTTGACCTTGTATGTAAGGTCCCATTTAACCAACCCATCAATTCTAGAGATAGGGCCTGAGAGGGCAGGAGAAGATCAAATAAAGACCAATGAAGAATTTGCACACAGATAATAGCACAGGCAGTTAAGAGTCTTGGGATTTATCTATGACAGCCCAGAAAACCATTCAGATTATGCCAAATTCCAGGGAGGGAGAGGGCCTTGGTAGCCAATGAAAACAGCCTAAAACAAAATGCCCTCAGGTTCTCCATCTTTCCAGAGTCCCTACCCTATTTTTCTAGGGTAGCTATCTTCTCCTTTTTCTCCTTTCCAATAAAACATCCAATAAAATATTTTCATTTCCTTAAACTTTGTATCTTTCATGCTTTACTCATACAGAGTTCCCAGTCGGCTGCCCACCTCCAGTGGAGCAGTGGTGCTTGTTCCTTGGAGCAGCGGTGCTCATCCCCTCAACATGAAATATTAGTGTGTAAAATGGACATGAACTTCCATGGAACGTCAGTGGAGTGAATTCTCCTTTCAATTTATTGAAAACTGTTTATAGAATCTGACTCTTCCTTTGAGGATATCAATAAGTAATACAACAACCTGGTTAATTTCCTACAACTTTGTAACTGTTTGTTTGTATTATTCTTATGTTATTTTGTAAATAGATGTCTGTCTATTAATATGTTTTCCTTTTATTTTTTAAAATAAAAAAAAGAATCTTAATCTTCAATAAGTAAAAAGATAACAAAATTTAAAATGTTTAAAGTAAAGTTTAGATATGGTTTAGGAGAATCTTTCTGATACAAACTTCATATTCTTCACTTATTTTAACTGGCAGATACAGGTTAGGCCTAGAGCTTTGAAGATTTTATAAGTAACTATAATAATTTTTGTAGTATCCAAATGTGATGATTGAAAAATATGATGCTACTATTATTTGTTTTTTTTTTCCTTTTTTTGGTTTTTCTCCGGTACTGGGAACTGAACTCATGAGCTTGCGCTTGCCAGGCAGGCGCTTTGCCGCTGAGCTAAATCCCCAGCCCCGATGCTACTATTAAAGACAGACATTACGCTTAGGCTTCTTTTAAGATTTTATTTAAGCCTTGCAATTTTTGAAAATAGTCAATACATATGACTTATAATAACACTATGTGGGTATGCTAAGCTAAATGAGCAGGCCAAAAATTTACAAACTAAGGTCTATTGCTACTCACACTACTAATAATGCTTTGTTCAGTTATTTGTTGAATCTACAGACTTGCATTGCTCTCTTTTATTTCAGGCATTTCCTGAGTTATCCATTGTAAATCTGACTCCCCCTGAAGTTAATCTGTTTACTAGGTCAGCAAGCTATAAACTAGCATTGATACCAACAAATCTCCGGTCAGCCTTCTCAGTCTCTTCCCAGGTAGGACTTTTAAAGTAACATGACTGTAGCATCAGAAGTGTTAGGAATTTCAAATGGAATCCTCATTTATTGCAGATAAGGAGGGGATTGTTGTGAGATAATTATTAAGTAAGAATATACACTGCCTCCAGGGCTTTTCGCTCTTGCTTCCTGTTCAAAAGCTAACAGTTTGTCAATATAATAAGGTGTACCTTTAAATTTTGGTTTAAATTATTACAATCATTGTTTTACTTTACATCCAGCGTATTTTTAGACAGGAATTTTTGGGCTTTGAATATAAATATTTATTACTTGTCTCTACTATCGACTTTTTAATATATCCTTTTACTAAGAATATAAATATTATCATCTCTGTGGACTTTTGAATAGTACATTTTAAAAGTATATTCTTGGGGCTGGGGATTTAGCTCAGCGGCAAAAGCGCCTGCCTGGCAAGCGCAAGGTCATGAGTTCGGTTCCCGGTACCGGAGAAAAACAAAAATAAATAGATAAATAAATAAAAGTATATTCTTATGCCCCTGATAAGTAATCCAGTAAGTAGGTGCTCCTTGTGGTTCTGCTGTCCACAGAAGCAGGGGGGAGCACATAAACACTCCTTCTGTGGCTCTGGTGGCTTAGGGACTGTTAGGGTTTGCATGCACAGTGTGTATTTGGGATAATTTGTGAAGGTGTGACTCTCTCCGGGTGTCAGAGTTTCTTTCTGAGCATCTTAGAAAAACAGAGGCTTTGACTGGATAAAGGATCTCGAGGAATCAAGATTTCAGATGTGTCACATTTATTAACTTTCTTGCTGATTAGGTGAAATTAAAGAATAGATATGGGGATTAAACCAATACTTTGAAGTCTGTCAGTAAAAGTCACCATTGTTTACTATGAGGTACGTCTCACCCTGGCAATTAAGGATAAAACTTAGAATGCAAAGAATATTTCCCACAGGGTTAGAAATTTGTGATAAGTCCAACTTTTGTGTTAATTACTTGAAATGCCTTAAATTTATTTCACATTAATTTGATGTACTTAAAAACCTTTGTTTATATGTAACTCTTTGAAAATATGTCCAAAATTAAATTGTGCTTTTTTTTTTACAATTATTAGATTCATAAATTTGAGTTGAACCTAGCTATATACATGTACAATCTGTATTGTTACCTTTTAGTTTCTTTCTTTCCCATTCTCTTTTTTATGTAGCATATTCAGATTTTAAAAAGGCAGAATGAGTCTTTACCTTTGCAATATCCTGCACAAATTTATTAGTTACTTGGATTTGCCTGTACTACCCTGTGAACATAGTTGGAAATTATTTACTGAAGACATTATTGGTGCATTGGAAAAAGGTTTAAGCACCCAGCATCTGTGAAGTTGATCTTTATTGTAGATGGATGAAACTCAGTTAAAGATTGAATAGCAGTGCACACCTTCAACCAGGGAGGTGGTATCTCTGAGGAACATGTTGGACAATGTAGATAAAGAAAGCTCGGACAGCTCAGCCATTTTCCTCCCAAAGCTCAGTTGCTTTGAAATCACAGGAATTTTATATTCTTCGCATGCATTTGCTTCTTATCTCTTCACAAATAGGACTCAATGACAAAATAAAAAAATTTGCCTTACATTTCAATATAGGTTATATATCACTTTGAAATTTCTTGTGTTTGAGTTCAGACTGAACGTGCTGGAATCATGTTATTGTTCAAGATAAATATCATTTTCCTCTTGGTGCACATAAGGCTTTCATAAATTTGTGTCAGATGAGTTGCTATTGCAAATCTGTTTTTTTTTTAATTGAAAAAAGCAAATGAATGGATTCATAGTGAAGAAGTAAAATGACTTTTAATTGACATCTCTTCTAATTTATTCTATTTGATTTTTGTGAAAAAAGGGTACATTTAAAATGATTTTAATTTTTATATGACAAAAGAAATATAACATTTAGAAAATATAGGTGACTTAACAGAAAGGAAGTTACCAGTAATTCTACCATCCAGCAATACATCTATTTTTATTACATTTTTTAATGTGTTAAAATTATTTCTTCTAAGTATTTCTTCCCCACAAAATATTTTACTATTTTTTTTCTTATTCATACTCATGTTTGAACCCAGGGCCTTTACACTGTACTACATCCCTACATCTCTAGCCTTTTATTTTTTTTGTAGGTGTCATTAAGTCACTAAATTACCTAAAATGGGCTTGAATTTTCAGTCTTCTTGCTTTAGCCTGGCGGAGTGCTGGGACAGGTGATCGCCACCAAGCCCAGCTTTGTACTGTTTTAGGGCATCTTTCTATATCCTTAGATATTTTTAATGTGTAATTTTAACGATTACATCATATTTTATAAATCCATGCCATAAAATCATTTAGGTAATATTATACTTTTAGATATTTATATACTTGTGGTGTGTATACTTCAAATTTATATGATTTGTAATAATACTTCAAGTTTATGACTATTTCTTTGATGAAATATCCAATATTGGGATTGCTGGTTCAAATGAAGGATATTTTATTTTTGTTTTTGTTTTTTTTTTTTGGTTTTTTTTTTTTTTTTTCCTCCGGTACCAGGAACTGAACTCACGACCTTGCGCTTGCCAGGCAGGCGCTTTGCCGCTGAGCTAAATCCCCAGCCCTATGAAGGATATTTTAAACTCTTCTGAAATACAATGAGACATTGACTGCCTGCCTGACCATGTCATTTATCCCTAACAGCAGTGTTTGAATAGAGCTCTAGTACAAAAGTTCTTGCCAGTAAAAATTACTATAATTATCCAAAGTTTTAATATATTTGATAGCTGTACAGAAAAATATTTATTTACATGTATATAAATATCTCCCTACTTGCTTCTGAGCGAAGTGACCTACACAACAGAGATATTTTTTAATCTCATACATTGAGAAGTCCAGATTGGGCAATGGATGCTACCACAGGGCTCATGACTGTCACAAAGACTTCGCTTTGTATGTCCTTGCAGTCTGCTGTCCCTGGTTTGTGGCTTATTCCATGGCAATAAGATACTTGCTTCAGCTGACGATGTACTCCCTGACTACAAGGCAGACAGTGGGGAAGAGACAGCTGTGAAAAAGACTGTATTCATATTGTCGGAAAACCATATCTCCAAAAGTGCCTAGGAAGTTTCTGCTGAAGTCTCAGTAGCTATCATTTTCTCATATAGCCTTTTCTAGCAGCACAGGATGCTGAGAACTATTGTAGGTGGACCAGGGAAAGGAGACTGGGAATGGATGTTAAATTAGTTGACTGTGTCCTGATAATAATAGTTTTACAGAGAAATTTTGATGATGTGTAACAATAGGTGACACGTCATTTGGTAGTACTTTTTAGTGTTACTCAAATAATATAGTCTGCCTTTGCTCATGAATAAGTTTGTAGTTAAGATACCATCAATCACATCATTTGGAGGTCTCAAGTATACCCAGTTTTTTAATACTGGTCTTTCTCTTAAGAGAAATACCTTGAAGATAAATCATTGAGTTTATAGATATACATATTTGAAGAAACTTTGTGAAAAACTGTATGAGATTATACTCTCAAAATCAGCATTTATATCTATGTTAACAGCTGAATTTATTAAATATTTTAAATATTTTGATATTGTTAACTTTAAAAATCTCATTTTTTGTTATTCATAAATAATTTGTTAGAATGTACATTTTTTATTAGCTACTTGTAGTTCTTTTAACATGTGAAGTGTATATTTTTAGATAGTAAATTTGTTTAATTGCTTTTTTATAATTTGAGGGTTTTATGATGGGTTTCTAATGATCTTTACTCTAAGATTATAACATATTATAAAATATTATATTGTCTTCTGGTTCATTTTTATACTTTAAAAAATTCTCAAATGCAGCTTCAGTACCTTCGCTTTATATGTCCCTGCAGTCTGCTGTCCCTGGTTTAAAAGCATCATTGTGTAGTAACTTGAGTATAATAAAGCATATGTTTGACATGTTCAAATCGCTGACTTTTGATATTTAAATATACTTGTGAAACCCTGTTCACAGTCAAGATGCTGAACATGCCCATCACCTCAAACTTCCCTGCATCCTTACCTACCTCCCCAAGCAATTACTGGTCAATGATCTATCCCCATGTGTTAGTTTGCATTTAGAATTTTATAAAATGAAATTATGCAGATTAGCTCTTTGCTCATTTCCTCACCAGATATGTGATTCGCACATATATTCTCTCAGGCTGGGGCATGCGTTTTCATTCTGTAAACAGTGTTTAGTAGAATGGAAGTTCTTAATTTTGACTAAACCTGGGTTATAGATTTTTGTCTTTGATTATGATTTCTCTTCTTTTTACCGTGAGAGTGAGCATTCAGTCTTTCATTATTAAGTCTGTTTTAGGCATTACCATTTTACCATATTTGCTAAAAGCAAATATTTTATGCTTTACCATGATCAGGCATTTCTCTATTTTAATTTAGTTTCTTTATGATTATCATTCACATAGGATTTGCAGAATGAATATGGAAGTATTTTCTTTGTTCTATTTTTTTGAAGAGGGTATCAATTGGTATTATTTTTTGAATATTTAATTAAATTCATAGAGAAGCTATTTAAATCCAGGATTTTGTCATGAGACTGCTTTTAATCTATAGATTCACTTTCTTCTTGAGATATAGGACTACATTGGTGATCTATTTCTTATATCACCAGATATAGAACTATTTCTGGTGATCTATGAATGAGCTTTGTTTCAACTTTCAAGAGATGTGTCCATTTCATCTAAGTTGTTGAACTTTCTGCTGCAAGGTTGATCATAATATTCCCTTATCAACCTTTCAATATCTGTAAGTTTGGTAGTGATGGCACCTCATTTGTAACTGACATTAGAAATTTGTATCTTTGTTCCTGGCCCCCTGACTTGTTTCTGGACAGGTTAATACATTTTATTGGTCTTTCAGAAAAACTAGCTTTTGTTTTCATTAACTTTCTTTAATGTTTTTGCTTTTACTTCTTTAATTTTCTGATTTTCCTTCTTCTACTTCTTTTAAATTTAATTTGCTTTTCTTTTTCTAGTTTCTTATCATAAAAAAGATTATTCATTTCACTATAGTTGGTTAATGCTATAAATTTCCTTTTAAATACTGTGTTGGCCATAACCACAAATTAGGAAACACTTTCTTTTTCATTCAGTTCAGAACACTTTTAGATTTCCTTTTATTTTTCTTTGACCCCAGTGTTACTTAGAGGGTTGTATGCATTTTTCAAATATGTGAGATAGTTTCCGTAGATCCTTTTGTTGTTGCTTTGTGTATGTTATCTGTAGAGAATTGGTTCCAACACCTCTCATGCATGTCATAATCTGAGCATGCTCAAGTTCCTTAAATAAAATAGCATGATATTCGTGTATAATGTATGCACACCCTCCTGTGTACTTTGACTGATCTCTAGATGACTTGTAATACCTCACACAATGTAAATGCCATGGGATTAGTTATTATGGTATGTTGTTTAGGGAATAATGACAATAGAAAGTCTCCACATTCATAACACCTGGAGAAAAGATGTCTGAATGTGTTCAGTGCAGAGATATTAAAAAAAAAATATTTCCAATTTATGTTTGGTGGGATCTATGGATGTAGAAACCATTTATATATAAGGCTGATTGTTATTCAATTCCATTGTGACAGAAGAACATAAATTTATAAGACTTGAACCCTTTTAATATACTGAGACTTTTCTCATCTCTAGATGGGCCTATTTTAATACATGCTCTATATGCATTTGACAGGAATGGATATTCTGGTGCTGTTCGGTGGTATTTCACATAAATGCCAGTTAGGATGAGCTTTCTGGTAATATTTTAATCTTCTATAGCGTTACTTTTTTGTTTACTTGCATTGGTTATTAAGAATAGGATGTTGGGGGCTGGGGATTTAGCTCAGAGGCAAAAGCGCCAGCCTGGCCAGCGCAAGGTCGTGAGTTCGGTTCCTGGTACCGGAGAAAAACCAAAAAAAAAAGAACAGGATGTTGAAATCACTGATTATTCCTTTTAAACATTCCTATCATTTTTTCATATTATGTTTTAAAGCTCTGTTCTTGGGTGCATAGAAGTTTGGGATTTACTTATCCTCTTAATTCTTATGAAATGGTCCTCTTATTCTTATTAATAATCTTTGCTCTGAAACTTAGTATGATATTCATATAGCTACTCTGACTTTCTTTCAACTAGTATTACAGTGGTATATATAAATTTTCTTTTACTTTTGTGTTATTTGTGATTTTATATTTAAAGTAGGTTTCTTATAGGTAGAACACATCTGAGTTTTGAGGGTTTTAAAATCCAATATGATATCTGCTAACTTTTAATACAATTTTATTTATTTACTTGACAGATAAAAATTACACATTTCTATTGTATATGTTGTACTGATGTGTGTATATATATATACATATCTATATATAATCAAATGACTAAATCAAGATAATTAGGATTTGCATTATCTCAAATTACCATTTTGTGGTGATAGCACTTAAATTTTACTCCTAGTCAGTTTCAAGCATTTAGACATTGTTGTTAACTGTAGTAACATATTGTACAATAGGTCTCGAAATTATTCCTCCTTTATGTTACATTTTATATCCTTTGAGCAGCTCTTCTGTTTCCTACTCTTACCTCACCCTCTGTTCCTGATAACCAGCAGTCTCCAATCAATTTCCGTTAGTTTGACTAGTTTTCAATTCCAAATACAGGTAAGGTAATGTAGTATTTGTTGTTTTGTTCTTGGCTTTTTTCACTTACCTTACTGGTACCTAGGTTTATCCATGTTCTTGAAAATGTCAGTATTTCCTCTCTTTTTAAAAGTTGAGTCATATTTCATTGTTTATGTCTTCCACATGTCCTTTTTCCCAAGTTTTTATTTGTTATTAGTATATGTTTCCAATATGCAATGATTACATTCTTACTGGAAGAGTTGGTACCTGTACATACACATCTGAATTCTTTTATTCAACCCGTTTCCCTACCCACTACCTTCATCTCTTAATTCCCTTCCCATATGAGAAAGATCTCTCTTCCTAGTTATTATCTATCCTTTATTTTGTTCTTTATATTTTGGGTTTCTAATATGGTAGAAACCATGCAATATTTCAACTTGTGTGTCTGATTTATTTCAGTTGACACTGTGGTCTCACAATGCATCCATTTTCCTAAAAATGACTCAAGTTTATCTTTCTTTATGGCAGACAACACTCCATTGTGTAATACATGCCATATTTTATTTATCCACTCATCTATTGATGGGCTTATATGCTTTGTCTTTGGTGGTTTTATATGAATTTTAAAATAATTTTTTATGTTTCTGAAAAGTATTTTATCGAATTTTTTAGGTGGGTTTTTTTTTTTTTTTTTTTTTTTGGTACTGGGAATCAAACTCATGACCTCAGGCTTGCCAGGCAAGCGCTTATGCCACTGAGCTATATCCCCGCTCTTTCATTGAATTTTTGACAGTGCTTGTACTGAATCTGTGGATTTCTTTTGGTGAAATGGACATTTTAAAAAATATTAATTCTTTAAATCCATAAACAGAATCTATTTGTACCTTCTTAGATTTTGTTCATCGGCACTTTATACTTTTCAGTGTACAAAGTATTCACCTCCTTGTTTCAATTTCTTAAGCATTTTTGTAGATATTATAAATTGAGTTTTCTTGATAGTTTTCTTGATAGTTTTTGAGATAGTTCATTTTGACTTTATCAATCTTTCAATGCTGACTTGGTGGCTTGCACCTTGGCTTTATTTATTTACTGGTCCTAATAGATTTTTTGAGGGGTAAAGTCTTCAGGGTTTTCTTTATAAAGATCATGTTTTCTAGATAGACAATTTTACTTTTTTTTCCAGTGTGGATTCCTTTTGCTTATTTCTCTTTCCCAAACACTCTGTCTAGGGCTTCTAATCTAGTTGGATAGAAGAGGTTAGATGGACCTTTCTCTCCTGCCCTTAGAAGAAATGCTTTCAATTTTTCATTACTGAGGATGTTCTTAGGTGGGGATTTCTGATATATGGCTTTTATTGTATTGAGATGTATTCCTTTTATATCTAATTTTGAGAGGAAATCAAGGACTTAGTTTCCTTGATCTTTTACACACTTTTGCTAGTCCCTGTTTTATGAATTTTGCTAGTCATTCTTGTTTACCTTGTTCTTTTAACTTTGGGTTTATTCTTCCTGTGGTTTCCTAAGATATGACATTAGATTGAAATTTTTCTTTTATATTGGACTATTTTTTGTTACAAACAATGTTAGATTACATTTGCTAAGTCCCATATGGTTCATTACGTTTGTTTCTTTTTTGTCTTAGGATATGTTTTAATTTCGATTCAATTTCTGCACTGGCAGTTCAGAATGACTTGACTTAATTCCACTACTTTGAAAATATTCCAAGAATTTCTCTTATTACTGATTTCTAGTTTATAACACTGTGGTCAGAAAGTACATTGGATTTAATTTAATAAGATGTCTATTGTTAATTTCTAATTATATACTATTTTAGTCAGAAAATGTACTGGATATAATTTTAGTATTCCTATATTTCTTAAAACTCGTTTTGTATTTCAATGTATGATTTATGCTGGACAGTGTTCCACATGAATTTGAGAAGAAATTGTGTTTTACTTCTGTTGAGTGGAATATTCTGTGTGTTCCTAGGTCCACTTGGTCTGAATGTGTTTCAAATTCAGTGTTTTCTTATTGATTTTCTGGTTGGATGATTGGTCCTTTGTTCAAAGTGAAATATTGAACTCGTGTGCCACTGTGTATTAGTGTCTATCCCCTCCCCCTAATTTCTTTTAACATTGTCTGTATGTGATTTTTTCCTTTTATTTTTTTATCTTATGGAAAAAATTAAAACAATTTTTATAACAAAACAATAGGATAATAACAATAGTTAATAAATTAAGTATTGTTTTCCCTTAAAGTAGTTAATCAGACTATAAGATATGGGGGTAAAATTTCTCCAAACTTTATTAGCAGAAAACTTTCCTTTCACTGAACTAAGAGAAACTAGTAGCATAATAATCTTGTATTTTGCCTTTTTCTTTTTCCCTTCTTTCTTTCCCTCTTTCCCTCATCCTAGTTCCTTTTCTTCTTCAACAATTTCTTCCCAATTTCTGGACATCTGTTATACATGTTGGATCTTATTTACTCCTTCAGTTTCTCATACCTGGGAGAAAATAGTATGTTTACACATGTGAGTCTGATTTATTTCACTGATGAGTATGGTCTCCACCAGCATCCATTTACCTGTAAAAGTGTCAAATTTATCCTTATTTATGGCTGAATAGCATTCCATTATATAAAAAGATTACATCTTTTTTATCCATTCCTCAGTTGATGGGCATTTGGGTTGTTTCGAAGATTTAGTATTACAAATTGTGCTGCTGTAAACATGGGTGCATGTATATTGCTGTGGTATGATGTTTTTAATTCTTCTGGGAAGATGCATAGAAGGAGTATAGACTGGGATGGACTGGGACCTCTAATCCTAGTATTTTGAGAAATCTCCATACTGATTTTCACAGTGGTTGCACCAATCTATACTTCCACCAACACTAGAGAAGGGTTCCTTTTCCCCAAAGTCCCTCCAGCATTTGTTATTTGTTAATTTCTTGATTATTGACATTCTTTCTGGAATGAGATATAATTTCAGTGTTGTTTTAATTTGCTCTCTTAAATAATCATGTTGAAGATTTTTTAATATATTTCTTCGCTATTTGTAGTTCTTCATCTAAGAAGTGTTTATGCATCTCTGATGTCCATTTTTGGATTGGCCCTTTGAATTTGTGGGGACTTGATTTTTTTGTTCAGTTCTTTATATGTTCTAGATAGAAGTCCATTGTCTGAGAGACAACTGGATAAAATTCATTCTCACTCTGTGAATTGTCTTTTCACTCAGTTGGTAATTTCTTTGAAGTGCAAAAGTTTTTTAATAATTAAGATCTCAGTTGTTGATTCTTTGAAGTATTTCCCTTGAGGTCTGGTTTTTTTTGTTCATGAAGTCTTTGCCTACACATATGTCTTGGAGATTTCTCCTTAATTTCTCTTTCAGTAGATTTATAGATCTTTTATCCTTTTTTATTTTACTTTAGTGAATGGTGATGTATATGGGTCTAGTTTTAAACTTCAGCATGTAGAAAGCCAGGTTTCCAGCATCATTTATAAAAGAGACTTTCTTCCAGTGAACATATTTGGCCTCTTTGTCAAGGATAAGATGGCATAGTGTGTTTGCAGTTGTGTTTGCATCTTCTGATCTGTTCCTCTGATCATCAGGTCTGACATTTTTACCAGTACCATGCTGATTTTGTCACAGTAGGTTTGTGGTATAATTTCAAGTCAGGGATTGTGATGCCTCCTGATTTGCCTTTGTTGCACAGAAATGCTTTTGCTATTCTAGGTCTCTTATGGCTCCAAATGAATTTCAGGAATGATTTCTCTAGGTCTGTGTAGTATGTTAATGGTATTTTGATCAGTATTGCATTAAATCTATACAACAATTTTGGGAGTGGGGCCATTTTCACAATGTTAGTTCTTCCTATTCATGAGCAAGGGATATCTTTCCATTTTCTGATATTTCCTCTTTTAAAATTAATTTTATTGGTACATTTTAGATATACATAATGATAACATTCATCATATGGAATTTGTACCTGCCTATAATATATCTTTATTCTTGTTTTTCCTGTTCTCTTCCCCTCCCTTGAACCGCTCTTCCCCTCTGTGGTGGATTGACAACTCGTGGTCAACTTTAACATCCAGCTGAACTGAACCAGTGTCGTGTTGGGTGTGGGAAGCCCACCTGAGGACTGTTCCCAGCAGCATAAGAGGCAGAACTGGAGAAGAAGAGATAATGATAGTTTGCTTTTGGTCCTCTTGGGGGCTGTTGGTTCTCCTAGAGGAGCTTCTTATGCAGGCTTTCCTGATAAGGATTCAGCTGTTCTCATCACTGGAGGAGATCAGGACCCCTCTGTTGCTGAGGATGGCTGTGGTACTTTCCAGGGGAGATCTGGTTCTTACATTGAGTGTCAATTCCTGGCTCCACTGCTAAATCTTTAGCCTGCTAGCATAAATCTTTCATCCCACTGGCACAGACTTTCTAGCTTCCACCACTGAAGTTTGGGCCTTCCCAGTGCAGATATATGAAATAGGCCAGCATGAGACATTGTCATGGGCTCTTGGCCTCCACTTGTACTCAAGGGGGCATTGTTATGGGCTCTAGAGCTTCAGTTGGATCCATGTAGGACATTGCCGTGGGAACCAGGCCCTGAGCTGGATTCTTTGGGCCTTTAGTGTGTAGACATTTTCCTACACTCTTTTGTACTAAATTCTTTGGGTGATTATTATAAAATAATCCTATAAATTATGTGTCCTATATTGCATTATACCCCTTGCAAACCCTGACTACAGCACATTTTTTATTTGTAAAAGCATTGTTTCCTTCTACTCTTTTTTTTTCCTTTTCCCCTCTTTTTCTCTCCATCTCTCTCCCTAATTCCTCATTCCATTCCATTTGAACATTTTCTTCCTCTTTCACAATATCTATTATACATTTTGGTCCTTATTTACACTTTTGGTTTCTCACACCAGAGAAACCATATATTTGTACATCCGTTTACCCAGAAATGTCTCAACCTTTTTGATGTCTTAGTAGTACTTCATTGTAAAAAATAACCCAGATCTTCTTTACCCATTCATCTATTGACGATCACATGCTGTTTACAATATTTAGCCGTTATAAACCATACCATTATAAACATGGGGTGCATACATTGCTGTAGTATCATGCTTTTAATTCTTTTGGGAAGATACCAAGAAGGGGAATAGCTAGGTCATACATAACTGCTAGTTTTGAGGAATTTTCACACTGATTTCCATAGTAGTTGTACCAACAGTGGAGAAGGGTTCCTTTTCTTTATAACTCTGTCTGCATTTGTAATTGGATGATTTCTTGATAATAGCTACTCTTTTTGTAGTGAGATGGAATCTTAGCAATATTCTATTTAAAATTTCTCAAATGACCAGTGATGTTGAATTTTTTTCATATATTTATTTGCCATTTCTACTTCTTCATCTGAGAAGTATCTGTTCATTAAATTTTGGGAATCTCATTTTTTGAGTTCTTTATATATTCTAGATGTTAGTCCTTTGAGGAATGGATGGCAATATATTTTCCCACTGAGTGGGTTTTCTCTTTAATCTATTGGTGTTTTCTTTTGCTGTATAAAAGCCTCTTAATAAGATAAGATCCTAGTTGTTCATTGTTTCTGATATTTTCTGCGTGATCAGTGTTTTCTTTATAAAGTCTTTCACTACACCTATGTCTTAAAGATTTCACCTATTCTCTCTTCAAGCACCTATAGTGTTCTGTTTTAATATTTAGTTCTTTGATGCATTGTTATTTTACTTTTGTGCCTAGTGAGAAATATAGTTCTAGTTTTAGCCTTTGGTATGTGAGAAACCAGATTTTCCAGCACCGCTTGTTAAAGAGCCTATCTTACTTCCAGTGAAAATGTTTGGCCCCTTTATCAAATATGAGATGGCTAAAGGTGTTTGGAGTTCTTTCTGCATTTCTAGTCTATTCCCTTGACCCTTAGGTCTGGTTTTTGCCAGTACCATGCTGTTTTATCACTGTAACTTTGTAGTATAACTTCAAGTCAGGCATTGTGGTGCACCTGCCTTCCCTTGTTGCCCAGACTTGCTTTAACTATTCTAGGTCTCTTATGGCTCCAAATGAATTTTAGGAGTGTTTTCTATTATTCTGTGATGTACACTATTGATTATTTGATTGCATTTCCATTAAATCTGTATATCAATTTTGGAAGTATGTCCATTTTCACTCTGTTGGTTCTTCCTACCCAATAATAAAGGATATCTTTCTACTTTCTGATAATCCTCTTCATTCTCCTTTTTTCAGAACACTGAAGTTTTCAATATAGAGATGTTTCACTTCCTGTGTTATATTGATTTTTGTTTCCTTTTTTTTCATGCTATTGTAAAGGGCGTTGATTTACTAATTTCTCTTTCAGTGAGTTTGTTATTTGTGTACAAAAATGTTATTGATTTTTGAGTGTTAATTTTGTATGAAGCTACTCTGTTGAATCTCGTAATTAAATCTGCATGTCTTTCATGGAGTTTTTGGAGTCTTTTATGTAGAGTATCATGTTATCTGCAAATAATGATAATTTACTGTTTTTCTTTTACTTTCATTATTGCTTTTATTTCTTTCTCATGTCTAATTGCTTTGGTGAATGTTTCCAGAACTATATTCAGTAGGAGTGGTGAAAATAAAAATGCTTGTTTTATTCCTGATTTTAGAAGGAAAGCTTTCAGTTTTTGAACATTTAGTATGATACTGGCTATTGATTTGTCATAGATGGCTTTTATCAAATTGAGAGAGAGTGAGTGTATTCCGATTTTCTTTAGGTTTTTTATCATGAATGTGTGTGGGACATTATCAAATGCCTTTTCTGTGTCTATGAACATGATCATGTGATTTTTTGTCCTTTGTTCTGTTGATGTGGTGTAATATATTTATTGAATTACATATGCTGGACCATCCCTGCATCCCTGGGATGAATCCTACTTGATCATGGCATATAATATTCTTGATGATTTGCTGCATTCTGTTGGCCAGTATCTCATTGAATATTTTAAAATCTATTTTTATTAGGAAGATTGGCCTGTTGTTCTCTTTTTTTGGTTGGATCATTCTCTGGTTTTGGTATCAGGGTAATACTTGCTTCCAGGAATGAGTTCAGGAGTATTGCTTCTGCTTCTAGTTCATTAAAGAATTTGAGTAGTAATGGCATTAAGTCCTCTCTAATTTCTTGTAGAATGCAGTTGTGTATCTATCAGGACCTGGACTTTTCTTTGAGTAGGGTTTAAATTACATTTTCAGTTTCATTGACTGATACTGGATTATTCAGGCTTTTTATATCTTCTTGATTCAGCTTTGGTCATTTATATGTATTATAGAGTCTGTCTGTTTCATATTTGTTTGGTATTTTATTAGAATAAAATTTCTCAGAGTAGGTATTGATGATCTTCTGGATCTATGCAAGATATGTTGTGATTTTACCCTTTTAATTTCTAATTGTATTAATTTGAGTCTTTTCTTTCCTTTTCTGATAGGTTGACTAAGGGTCCGTCAATTTTATTTCATCTTTCAAAGGAACAGTTCTTCATTTCATTGATTCTTTGTGTCATTTTCTTAGTCTCATTGGATTAATTTCTGTTCTGATTGTTATAATTTCTTCCTTCATACAAACTTTGGGCTTGATTTGCTTTTCTTTATCTTCTAGATATTTCTGATCTGATTTCTTCTATAGCGTTATGCACCTGTTTTTTATCTTCCTCTTCTGTCATTTCAAAAATTTCATATGGGTTGCCTCCGTTTTCCTCTACCTCATTTTCCCTTGTACTTGTCCTGGGTAGGCTAGAAGTCTAGAGTTGTGCTTTGCTTCTGCATCTTGTCATTTTCTATGTTATGTTTGTTAATGTCTTTATATTTCTTATACTCGGTACCTTTATCACTAGTATGAAGACCACTTTAGGAAATATCTATTCTTCAGAGGTGTGTTCTATGTGTAGGAGTTTCTTGATTTTTGTGTCTGACCCAATGTCCTATCTTCCCAATTTATTAAGGATGAGGTATTGCTATTTGGCTCAGCATCCATTCCTTTGGTACTTGACTATGGTGATGGTTATGACCATAGACAGTCATATTATTGTTATAGAAGGCAGAACAACTGCTCACAGCAAGTATGTCATTCAGACTAAAGTATTAAAATTAGCAACAGCAATAGCATCAAGCACAGCCTAGTAGTTGATAAACTGTGGTAACTCTTGATTGGTACCTTTAACCATAGTGGCAAGATCTATAGTAATACAACAAAATGAACATCATTCAGGGATTTGTATGCAACAAGTTTCTCCCTGTACAAGGATTTCATCCTGTGATGGGTAAATTTAAGAGATATGTGGCCCAAAACAGAGAGATAGATGAAGAGAAATATAGTCAAAGCAAAGCTATCCTGTGTATACACATAGATATTTTTCCCTTCCTGCTTTCTTTGAAAACTGCTCAAAGGGAAGGAACAACTGTAATGAGGGAAAGGAGAAAAGAAAGAAAGAAGGAATTCTTTATAGGGGAAAAGTAAGTCCTTCAAAAGAGTAATAACAAGATTACAATAAGACCAGAATCCTATGAAGGAAGGCTATTACAGTAATTAAAAGGCAAAGCATAATTCCAGGTACAAATAGACTCTAATACCATGAAATTATTGTTTCCCATATTTTAGGGTTAGATTATAAGCAAGATCAATAACAGAGAAATTTGGCAGACTGACATGAAATCCAGGTTAAATCTAGATGATCTTCTATAGGCACCCATGGATGAGAACATTTTGAATGTTGGGATTTGGAAGGTGTTTGCCAGACATAGGGGAATTTTGGACTCTAGCAGTATTAATAAATATGTGCTAGCAAGCCCCATCAGTATGGTTGGGCTGAGTGAAAATATACTTCACATATAATGGGGATGAAAGAAAACAAAAGAAGACCTATGAGTGATGTTGCAGATCAGAGAGGAAATTCTTCATTAAGAAACATTCATGAGACATTAAAAATTAGCCAGTAGAAAATTCAGAATGACCAGATTCCCTTCCAAAGTCCCTGAAAGGGCCAGGAGGGGCTAGCCAGGATCTACCTGTAAAACAGTATCATGGGAAAAGAGGCAAGATTTAGCATCTCCCCAGGTGATCATATCAAAAACAAGAGGTGTAAGTATATGTGGCCAATATATATTACCACATAGATTTGGTGTATATCTGAAAAAAAGCAGGATGAAAAAGAACTCTTTTACCTTTTGCATCTTAGAATTATAGGAGCCGTGTGCTACCATAGCCAGGAAGAGGTTTTTCTGGAGTGAAAGTCATGCCACTTCCCTGCAGTGTTTGTTTGGCTCAAGCAGTGAGTTAATTTCTCCCAGGTGGGTCCTGATGATTGTGGTGTAGAAGGAAATGGATCCATTTTCCTTCTCGTATTGACTATCCTTGGAAGGTTTGAAGCACCAGTTCCAGCAGCTCAGTGGTGGGGTTGCTTCTCATCTGGTGCCATGAGATATGGATGAATAGCCTTTGTGAGATCCCAAAGAGGGCCTGTGGATGATAAAACAGATGCTTACCCACTTCCCCAGGTTAACAATTTTGTTGATCCAACCCATTGGGGACCAACATGGATGACTGTAAGGACCAATGGTTTTGGCCTGTCCTTTGTGGGAATGAAGTGTTTCTCTACTGCACTGAAACCTTGTTATAGGGGACCGTCTGGATGACTCCTTGAAGGAGAAGTCTCCATTTTGGAGCTAAAGTTGTCTCCATTTTACCTAAACCTGACCCTATTTTCATGTGATATGTTCAGAACTGGCTAGGACTTTTCCTTATCCCTTCTATTGGCTTTAAGCAATGCAAATAGGTCCAGCCAAGGAGGTGATATGTAGTCTTTGAAGCAAAGATGACAGGGCAGTGTTTTTCCCAGCCCCCTTAGCTCCCAAATAAAACGTGTGAGCCAGGGCAAGATGAGATGGGGAGTTGTGCTCCATATTGTCAGCTGGGATTGAGCCTCACGATAAGCTGCTATGACTTCCCAGGGCATAAAAGATTTTCTCAGTGACTACTTTGAAGAAAACAGTATGTAATTTAAAAACCATTTTTAATGTCTTATCATGTTGTTTTGAAATTCTGTATCTTTTTATTGTTTTTCTCTCTTTAAAATAAAAAAGATTACATATTAGAGCTGAAGCACCAAAACATCACATACTACCTCAATTGTTAGGCAGATCATTCTTTCTGCTTTTCTTTCTCTCTGAATATTGCAGAGGTGATTTCAGACCTCCTACGTAGCCCAGCTTATAGCTCTCATCTGCATCCCACCACTGTCACAGCCACTCATCCTTAAGCCACTTCTCCCTGGGTCAAGGTCTTTGTTCCTGTTAGTCATCATTTTGGTTAGACTTAAGACTGCTTCAGGGGCTGGAGATTTAGCTCAGCGGCAAAGCGCCTGCCTGGCAAGCGCAAGGTCGTGAGTTCGGTTCCCGGTACCGGAGAAAAAAAAAAGACTGCTTCACTCAACATAACTATAGATACTCCTTGGTGTCTTTAGTTTTTTTCCGGTACCAGGAATCGAACTCACGACCTTGCTCTTGCCAGGCAGGCACTGTGCTGCTGAGCTAAATCCCCAGCCCCATGCCTTGGTGTCTTTATTCCTGCCATGGATTGCACTGGAAGTGGTAAATCAGAATTAACTTGCTAGAATTTTGATAACTTTTCTGTGGGATTACAAATATAAATTTCTTGGGCTGTGAAAAGGACCAGAAGGGGCTCTCTATATTTCTGAATCACAATTTTAAAATTTTAAAATAAATAGTGCTTTAAATACTTATGGAGGGAGCTTCTCCATCATACTTCCCTTTTTTATTTTAATAATTGGGTCTTAGGAGCCTATTGGTTTATTTTATTATTGCTTGAACTGTAGGGCTATAAGGTATACCTGTTATAATACATATCAAGAGTTGAAAGTCTGAAGGGAATTGGAAATATAGGCAGGGCCATTATCAGTTTTAATTTGTGAGTACTATCTCATTACAGAAAACCAGGAGTATATATGATGTTTAACATGTTTTACAGTTTCATCCAATTATATAGATAGGTTGATAGATGATAGATAGATAGATAGATTTCCAGAGTAGGCTCTATAGAAATATATTTAATTATTATTGGCTTTTTGATATATTAAACATAGTAATAATTGATATTATAAACTATTTTAGGAGTGCCTGATAAGGCAGCTTTACCTGGTATTTTTTTATTGATTTAGGTATCTTTTCTAGTCATGCAGAAAAGCTCACATTTAATATCAGTCTCAGAAGGAAAAATTATAGCCTTTGTCTAAAAGTATCAGTTATTTGGAGGGGAGAATTGAAACCAGAGAAGAGTGATTGATGAGACTCAGGGCCATAGCTCCCTAATCTTCTTTGTGCAGCAAAGAATTTATGGAAGGGAGAGTTTGGCCCTATCAAACCATGGGCAAACATACATATTTCTTTCCATAATCTGTATACTTTATAAACCTACTTTCAACGTAGTTGATTCTTCCAGTTTTGCTTTATTTCTTTTTTTCATCATGCAATATCCTCTTATATCAAAAATCTATCTCTACACAGTATAGTTTTCTCCGTATTCTTCTATCCTTCTTGCTTATTTTTTTTCTGCAACAAACTTGTCTGTACCTATGTGTATTCCCACATTGATACATTGTAAATTTTGCCAAATGCAAATTTATCAGTCAGCGAAGATTTGTAACAAACAGCTCTTATAAATTCAGGAAACAGCATCTATCTTGGGCAAAGTTGCAAAAATTTTTTATCCCTGTCTTTGTTTACCCCAGATCAGAACATTTATTTATTATTTTCAGTTGGTCCCTGTGATTGAGTTTTTCTTCTGTAATCTCCAGTTGAGGTTTATTATGTGTGCTTTGCAAACAACTTTCTTATACACTTAAGCAGCAGTATTTATATTTGTTTATTTATTTATTTATACTTTATTTATTTGATAATCACTGGTGTCTGTTTTATTACCCCCTGCATCAGTTTTGCCGTTCTGAAAACAAGTCAGACATTTTGCGGCTTTTGAGTGGAGATGAAAAACTCTGGTTAGAGCAGGCCACCTGAACTTGGGGTACCAGGCATCTCCCTCTACAACAGGACTTATTCCCATACAGGCACAGAACTACTTGGGCAAGTTCCCCTTTTCAAAAGATATGAATTGAGGTACAAATTGGACCCCAGGAGTAGCAAAAAGAAGGCTGCAACTTGATACTGTCATGAGAGTGAATTGTGAAATTCAGGTAAAGCAGCTGCAGGTGTCATGCTTAGACTTGGCATCCTTGAACCTTAGTAAAAATACTGATGAGAGTTTGGGGAGAACATGATATCCTAAATCTGTAATCATAATTTAAATTTTTCCCATATAGTTTGAAGCAATTTGTGTGCTGTGGGCAACTATTTTTAATTTTGAGACATAGTTGTAAAAGGGTTATGGTGAGTTTGCGTTGGCTCTCTTGGAATGTTGTGAGCTTTACATGATTGACTCCTTATTAATATCAGGGTGCAGGGAACTGTGCCCTTTCCTATTTTTCCAAAATGGGATTTCTATCTGCATCAAATTTAGAGTAGCATTCACTAGCCAAATGATATTTTCTTCTACATTTTGGAAATTTTTGGAGGGTTTGTACCATTATTTTGTTTATTATCTTACATTCCCTTTTAAGGTGACCCTCCTCACCACAGTTATATTTCTGGGGCTGCACTTTGAGTTTTATGAGATTCCATCCCTACATGTTGGCAAGTCTTAATCATTTCTGTAATATGTAAATGTCTTCATTTAAGAGGAAATTCTATGAGAGGAAGATGATTGGGTAATTGAAGCTCCAGAGGATGGCAAAGCATGCTGTGTGCAGGGGACAGCAAGACCTCCTTTGGAGATATTTTTATTGTATGATGTGGATACCCACTCTTCAAAGGTGCCATGTGACAGAATGAGCACCCTTCGCTGAACTGAGATGTTGTTTCAATTTGCAACTGATTTGTTCCCAAATTTGTTCCCTCTGTCTAAGTTACCCCTGAATGGGGACCAGAAACAGTGCCAGTGAGTGACAACAATGAAACAAGCTGAGGCTATGAAGCTGAGGGCAAAATTAAACTTTTAATAATGTCCTGGGTAGGCATTAAAGAATTCCCACCAAAATCAGTTAGACATGTCTGGCAGGCCTGATAACAGAACATTTCTTCCTTTATGTAAAACCCTGTCGTTGCTGCCCTTGTAATTTGTGATCTTACAAGGTAACTTGAAGTATAACAGGACACTTCTTCATTTGTATAACCTGTGCTTTGTACAACTGATGGCCTTATAGCTGGAGATACATAAACTCCTTAACAACCCATGCTGTCACCCAAACCTCCAATCACATGTGCCAAATCTGCCTGTGTTACCTCCCTGCTAACTTTCTCTTTAAAATCCCTAAAATCCCACTTGGCAGGGCTTTCTTTTGGAGGGATCCTAGTCAAAAGCCCACCAGTTTTTTTTTGTTTTTTTTTTTAAAGATAAAAGGAGGGAAACATTAACAGACATACAACATTTTACAACATATCACAAGCACAATACAGAAAATACAGAGTTACAAAGTGGTAGGGAATTAACAATGGTGGTTGTATTACATATTGATATCTTCAAAGTGAAAAGCCCACCAGTTTAATAAACTGCACCCTGACCTTTGTGC
>NW_004955560.1:276497-277812 GCF_000276665.1 Chinchilla lanigera
TTACTCTGTTCAGCACTGAGGAGCACCACTGAATTTTAATAGAACCTGGAAATTGATTAAAGGGAGAAGTCCCTGCTCTCACCTTCAGCCCATCAATATATTAAAAGTTACTACTGTTGCCCAGAAGCCTGGAAAAAGCCTTTCAGACTTTCCTGAGAGACTTGTTTCCAGAGGTATGGGCAGAGAACTTACCTCTGGGGCTTATAGTCAGTCGTGCCACTTGGTAATCGATCTCTTTCCTACTGCAATCCCTGTTACTGTTGCTGTTTAACAGTACCCTTTGTCACAAGAGGATCAACTTTGCTTCGAGACCCACGTACCTGCCTGAAACAATTCAGAATCCTGATAGACTGCCAATTGCCTTGGAACACTCCCCACTTCCTGTTGAAAATGTCAGATGAGGACTACCCACCAGTGCAATCTCCATGCTGTCAATGCTGCCACCACCTCTCTGCACTCAATGGTCCCAATCCTTATATTTTCTTGGGTTTGCTTTCCTCAATGTTACCTGGTTTACCTACCTGAACTTGAAAGATGCTTTTTTCTGTGTATGGGTTGCACCCACCAGCCAGCCTGTCTTTGCCTTTGAATGGGAAGAGCCTAAAACAGGATGGAAAGCCAATTTACCTGGACTAGTTTATCACAAAGTTTTAAGAACTCTTTGGGGAAGCACTGGCAGCTGATTTAGCCCAATTTCAACATGCAGACTTCAGATATATTCTTATACAGTATGTAGATGACATTTTAATCAGAAGTCCAGGCAAGATGAATTGCTGGAAAGGGACACAACCCCTTTTCTACTACCTACTGACTACTGGCTATAAGGTCTCCTGGGGAAAGGCTCGAATATGTAAACCAAAAGTATACTATTTGAGTTTTGACTTAGACAAAAAGACTCAGGTACCTGGACCCTGAAAGGAAGAAGTTATCTATTCCATTCCAAGGCCTGAAAATAAAATAAAAATAAAAAACGGCTTGGAGAATTTCTGGTTGCTTCAGGCTTCTGTTGAAATTGGATACTGGGGTTTTCCAAAAAGGTCAGTCCTCTATATGACACGCCGTCAGGGAAAGGAAATAAGAAGGAGTTGTTCAACTAGCCTTTAGAGCAGACTAAATCCTTTCAGACCATAAAAACAGCCCTTTTAGTTGCCCTAGCATTGGGCATCCCTGATGTGACCAGATCATTTAATCTGTTCATTGATGAACAAAAACATGTAGCCTCAAGTGTCCTCACTCAGAAAGTCAGCCCCTGAGAAAAATCCATTGCTTATTTGTCAAAAAGTGTGGACCCCATGGCAAAAGCCTGGCTTCCTTG
>NW_004955560.1:278383-289124 GCF_000276665.1 Chinchilla lanigera
TAAGTCTAAGATTTTAAATCTTCCACTAACCACTAAGTTCCAGGAGTGAATGGCCATTTCTAGATCTAATTCATTTTGTTCTGCATTCTTTGCAAAATCAAACCAGTACAAATCCTTAAATCATGTTGATTCTTTCAAGTCTAGTCCCCTCTTTGGCATTTGAACCTTTAGCTTTTCTCTGCTGGCTCATCCTAATTCTATAATGCTGTCCATGCACTCCTGTTTGGCGGACTCGTATGGTGTTGCTTTCTGACATGCATGCAGTGATTATAGCACTAATGCTGGCTGGATCGAGTGTCAGATTATCACAGAACTGTTGTATACCATCCATTCCAATTTTATTGTTGGCTTGAGGATGTTTGTATCTATTATATACCTGTTCAAATTACATCCTGTCCAATGATCCTTTTATACTTTCTCATATAGAAAATTTAGTCTTTTGGAGAAAATTACAGTATCTGTTACAACATTTAAGTTCCGTCATTTTAAAAATGACACTTAGCTTCATTTTTTTCACTAGATTGTGTGAAAATAATAGACTGCCAAACTTTATCCTTCTTTGGTGATCTACACTAGTCCACGCTGGTATTCTTCAGGCCTCTTCCTCCTCTCCAGGGCTGACTTTTCCTACTCATGCCCAGTGTGGGTGTAACACCCCAATGCCATTCTGGCAGGAGGTGAGGAGGTGACTCTGGGCCAGGGGAGGTGGAGGGAGAGGGGCAGGGATGGGGCAGGGCCATTACTAGGATTTTAAACTATGAATCATAGAGTCTTTTGGAGTTCAGGTGTCCCTTCATGCAAACAAGACACAAGTTTTTGTCTGTCTTACTCATTTCTCTAATTATTAGTACCGTAATCATTTTTAGTCAAGAGATTGAAAAATACTTGATGAAATTGTGGCATGGGAAGACCTTTCCACCACTGCTGCCTGACCTAGCAGATGTCTGCATATTGAGATTGTTTTTTTAATTTTTAGTGTGTTTCACAAATCTGGGAGATAAAATATTACAGCAGTAAATTATTTAGATGAGTGAGATATTATTAGAATATTCTTAAAATTTTATTAAAAATTCATCTTATTCTTAATTTTTTGTAATGGAAGTCTTTTTTTCCCTCAAGAGAATATTCTTAGTGCTTCTAAAATTGAAGTTGAAAGTTGTTAAAATTTAAAGTTTTGTATCATATGTAATTCTTATAGTGTACCTGAAGAATGCATGGATTGAAAAGATAAGAATTTGGTTTTATACCAGATTTACAAACTATAAGATGTTTAACTTCTGGACAGTTTGAACGTCATATTTTTCTGAATTATTTTATTAGTTTAACAAAGTTGAATTAGCAGTTCAAGTGATCTGATCTCAGGGATGTTTCTTTTCTTTTTAAATAATTAAGTAAATTATTTATTTATTTATGGTTCTAGGGATAGAAAGCACCATACCATGGAGCTACACTCCAGCTGTTTTATTTTGTTATTATTAAATTTCAATAATAATGAGCTATAATGAAATGAGCTATAATGAAGAATGATTTCTGATTCTCATTCCTTACTCACTAAATCTCTTCTGAGGGACATTTTTCCTTTGGAGACAGTGCCTCACTATATAATTCACATTGGTCATGAACTCGCTCTGTACCCCAAGCTGGCCTTGAACTTCATGGTCATACTTCTGCCTCAGTCCCCCAAGTGATGTGATGATAGGCATGCTCCACCATGCCTGGCTTGAGGCAACTTGTAATATTCTCTTTCTCATGTATCCTTTTAGACAAATTCTATGTAGTCATGATTGTGTGATCACTTAGGTTTATTTGAAAGCATACACAGATAGCATCAGTTTGTACATACTCTTCTGTATCTTTTTAATTTGTTTTTATTTAATGCATCTTTGGATAGCATTGTCTATTAGTGCTGATTTTCTAGAATAGTTCTCTTTAATTAGTTCTGTTGATGAGCATTTTCACTATTAAAGATATTGTAGTGTGATAAAAATAGAATAATCCTGTACATTACTTTTTTTTGTGAGAGGGTCTTGCTATGTAGTTCAGGCTGCCTTTCCACTCACTGTGTAGCTCAGGCTAGCCTCAAACTCATGGCTATCCCCCTGCCTCAGCCTCCCAAGTGCTGAGATTTCAGCATGTGCCATGTGTACATTACTTTTTGCAAGAATATCTCTAGGATAAACTCCCGGAAGTCAGATGGCTAGATCACAGGCTGTATGTTTAAGAGTTAAAGCATTAAACATATGTAAAACTTTACCCATTTTCTATTTGATTGTTATTCTTATTGTGGTCCTTTTAAAATTGATTTGTAGATGCTCTGTAGACATTATGGATATAATTTGTCATCTGTACTTTTTGTAGTTTTCTTTTTGTCTTATTACTTTGTTTCAAATTTTTAAAGCTATTTAGAATTAGAAAGTTTTAGGTAGTTATTTATCATGGGTGTGTGTGTAGTATGTCTTTTGACTCACACTAATTAACGGCCTTTTGCACACTGAGGTTATGAAAACATTCTAATTTTTCTAGTGCCTTGCTGTGACTAAATTTTGTTAACCCCTGCAACTGGTTTTATTGTGAATATTTGGGAGAAATTCCTATTTTTTTTCTCCATGTTGCCAGTGATTACAATACATTTATCAAATGACCAGCCTTTCTCCCTTTACTCCCTGGGTCACCTTTACTAATTTCCTTTATTTCACTATAACAGTACATCGGCTCAAAAACTTAATTCATTACATGATTCTGGTGAAGACAGCCACATTCATGTTCATGTAGGTTTAATGGCAGCAGTTATGTTTGTCATCAATGTGGAGTTTCCAAAAAGAAGCAAAATTTTGCCAAATACTTCTGTTTGCAAATCAAATTGTTCACATACAGAAGTGTTCGTGAACCAAGGTATTACTTTATGTTATTTACATATTCATGTGCCAAATGTACATTTTTTAATTCCTGTCACTGTGTAATATGTTTAAATTTGTTACTGTTCTTCAAACTTTTATTGACATTTCCTATATTCTTACTTCAAACATGTTTTGTTGTACTTATTTAATCTCAGTGTGAGAACTTCTTTGTTGTGGCGGAGGATAAGTGGTTAGAAATTAGAACTGTTGTCTGAAAGAGCCATACAGTTCTGAGCCATCCAACACTGGCTATTAACAAAGTCCAAAGATAAAGCACCTACCCCCTGCAACATTCGGTCACCTTGCAAGGTGGCACTTCCAAGCAGGTCAGTGCAATATCAGTGACATAATTCTAATATTGGATATAATTTTCCCTCCTCCTGTAGTCATTTACTAGTCTCCCAAGATATTTCTTTTCTGTGCATGATGATTATGATTATTATTAGGTAATTCTCAGTTCACCACATGATTATCACCATAATTCTCTATCTCACCAAGTAACTGGCTCTTATTTAATGTCCACTGATATTTGAGATGGAATTCCTAAACAGCCTCATTGAGGGAGTCCTAGTGTAAGAAGACTTTCTTTCCTTCTTTCCTCTTCTTTATCTCCTTCCACCAGTGGTTTTTCATTTTTCTGGCTAGGTTGAGCTGGCTCTTACTCTTATGACATTTTATTTGTAAAATATATTGAAAAGTATCATTCCTGACTTAGAATAAGACTTTTTAATTTTAATTTGATAAGGCTGCTACCAGTTGTACTGAGTGAGGTCTTCATATGATTGTAATGAACACTTTCATTACATTGTGTCTTTGAACAGTGCATAATATATCTTGTTTTAGTGGTGTGACTTTGATTTTTTAAAACTTGCTCTTCATTGTAGTAAGTGGATGTTCCTGTACCAAGGCACACAGCCTGTGTATCCACCACCCCTTTCCCTTCAGTGGTCACATTTGTAAACTATAATATAATCTGGCAAGTGGTACATCGAGGTTGATAAAGCCCTCAGATCTTGATCAGATTTGCTTGTACTCATTTATGTGAAAGCATGTTAAGAGTCTACCCAGTTTCTCACATTGTGGTTCCCGCATCCACCATGCCCCACATTTCAGGTGCAGAGAATCCTCCTCTTCAGTGCTCCCCATGTCACTGTAACCTATAATGTTCCCTCCCTCTCCTTTCTCTTACTCTGTTTTGTTAATTTTGAATGAACAAATCAGATTTGTTTTCAAAGTTTTTCTAGGAGAAGGATAATTGCTTGCTATTTTTTATCAATAGATATTTTAGAAGCAATTTTAGAAACATGTATGACAGCCATAGGACACTGGAAAGAGCATTGGCTGGGAAGTCAAAGACCTCAGTTCTGTTACTTATTAGTTGCTTGGCTTTTGGCAGTGTCCTTACCCTCTCAGAACTTCCATTTCTTCTGTAAAGTGGGGTTAGTACCATGTGTTATAAAGATTGTACCCCATAATCTATGTGGAAATAAGTGCTTTGTTAATTGTTCTACAAATGCAGACTGTCAATTATGATTCCTAGGCCAGGAGGCATGAATGCCCTTTGTGTTCTGCATTTTTGCACATTTTGCACACATTATGGTTTGTGTCTGGATATCTCCCAAAGTCTCATACAGTCATCAGGCCTGGCTTTTCAGAGGCTGCTGAATCTAGAATTTGTGGCTGATTCATGGTCCACTGCTGGAATTAAGGGTGTGAGAGCTGCACCTACCTGAGGACCAGTAGCCTGCTTACAATATAAGGGACAGAAAGAGGTTTCTCCTTCCTACTCTCTTGTTGCTTTGCTGTCTTCCAGTACCATTGACTGTTGCCCCTCTGCCATGCCACCCTGCCTTGGATCCAGCCATTTATGGACTGGAACCTCCACAATCTGTGAGCTAAATAAGCCTTCCCCACTTTAACTTCTGGTGTCCAGTGTTTTGTCTTAGCAATGAGAGAAAAGTAACTAAGACAACACAGTTTTGTTTTGGTTTTATTTCTTTTCCCTCCTTTTTCTTCCTCTTTCTTTGCATTTCAGTGATTATTTGTCCATCTCATTCTTCAACTTCGTCTCATGTCTAAATGCCTCCTGTATCATTTAACAATCTTACTGTAGGGACAACTACCCTGACCTTAGTGTCTGAAAGTAACAACAGTGTGTTTCTCCATTCATGAGTCTGGGTCAGCCATAGGTCTGTGGATCTGGGCCCCATGCCTGTCTGATCCTGGTGGCTTGCTCACATGTCTACTTGCTCAGCTGGGGCTCATATGTGTGGCAGTTGGCTACAGGGAGTTGGAATGAGTTGGAATGAGTGGGTCACTCATGAACCTGAGGCTGGCCTGGGTTGGTCATTTACAGGCACAGAACCCCGTGCAAAAGTACTTTCCAATCCTCTGCATGTGTCATGTGTCTGCTGCCCTGTTGGTTTGGTCTCTTTAGTTGATGGAGTGGAGAAACAGGCACTGCCCAGTATTGGAGGAGTGGAGAACTGTGGTCCCTTTCACAGTCCACTCTCCTTTTAGTGTATACTAAGTTACAAAGTATTTTCAAAGAAAAGTTCCTTCTCACAACTTCCCAACCTTTAAGCCGAGGTTTTCTACACCTGTAGATGTCTTGTTTTATATAATTTTAACTTTAAACCTGTCTGTGTGTTAGACAGGTACATATATAAGTTTTTTGTTTTGTTTTGTTTTTGTGGTAGTATTGGTCAAACCCAGTCTCATGCATACTGAACAAGAACTTTGCCACTGGGCTACACCACCCACCACCCAAAACTGTGTATTTTTTTATCATCAGAGTCTTAATCATTCAAAATCGGTTGTGGTCCTTGGACACTGAAGATAATTTATCTTGAAATTAATTATATTTGTCAGGAGTCGTTTGATGTGGACCGTGCCAGTGCTCTTTTCTAGCAAAGCAGCCTGAATGTACTCCATATGCTTAGCAGCATGCTTGATTTGAGGATGGTACTTGTTACTTTGTCTCCTTATAGGGCCTCTTCTTGGTCCAGGGCTGGGTTCACAGTGCACAGTGATGTGAAACCTTATGTTGATTTTTTTTTTCCATTGTTTTTAGTTTAAAGAGAAAAAAAAACAAAATTTCTAAACAAGATTGGGAGAGTAATTGGAGAGTAACAATAGTTAATGGATTGCGTATTACCTTCAAAGTAGTTACTCAGAGCACAAGATAAAGGAGCTGTTCCAAAGTTCTTTGCTTTGAGCTTTGCACAGTGGCAATATCGTAGCCAATGAGGTTTATCAGAGGTGCAATTATTGCTGCATATGCTTTGAACAAAGGGCACTGTAGTTTTTATTTATCACTCGATCTCTCACATGATGTAGTGGGTCCTGGCCTGACTAATTTCTGATGACTAGAATAAAATGACTACAAGTTCAAATGCAGAGTGGGATTGAATTACAGAGCAGCCATTACACCCATAATTCTCAATCACCTGCCGGCATCCACAAGGATGCAGAAGGAGGCTGCTGTGGATATCACTGAGAGCTGCTCTGGCAGCTCGAGTCTTCTGTCTGTAACAGTTACTGTTACCTGGCAGTGAAGCAGCCATGTGTGAAGGGAGTCTCATATAGAAATATGTCCTGTGGTCAGCCCTGTGTAGCCTGTTACTGTCCATCTGGTGGGTCACTGGCATCAAGATGTGCTATTGATGGTTATGAGCTTGGATGATCAGGGTCTCAGCCGTCTCCTTTTCTCCTGTTCTCAGCCCCGTCATTCTCTGTGTTTTACATAGAAATTTCCATACACTTTACCCAGTCTGATGTTTACTAGCTAATGTCTATCACTGCATCACACTGTGGGTAACAGCTTCTCCTCATTTTTATTTTTATTTATTTTTGCAGTTAAGGTTCTTGCTGAGTTGCTCATACTGCTCTTGAACCTTTCAGCTTGAATGATTCTCCTCCCTCAGTAGGCTGAGGAGCTGGGACCTCAGACCCACAGCGCTGTGCTGGGTTCCTCATGCTTCTCCGGTCTGTCCTCCAGTTAAAGATTGCACAGGTGCTTACCACAATGTCAGTAGTTTGAGCTCCCGAATTTGGGGGAATATTTTTTTCCTTTTGAAAGAACATTCACCTTTTCTTCTAGCTTTAGAGGCATAATACTGAAAGAAAGTAAGCACACTGAGAATGTCCTTTTTCCAGTGCTTAGAAACCTAGATTTCCTGACTTTTAAAAATGGAATATAGTACTTCCTTCTTAATCACCTGAATGAATTTTGGAAACAAAATAAGGGAAAAAGGTAAAATTCATGTTTATCCAGCATCTGATCAGTCTGAAGTAAATGTTTTTCTTTACTTACATATTCACCAGTCATCTGGTGAGGATAACATTTGTCTTAGCCACTTTTTGGTCACAGGAACAAAATACCTGACACCCACCATTTAAAGAAGGAGAGGTTTATTTTGACTCATGATTACAGTCCAGGGTTGGCCAGGGGAGAAGTGGCATGGCAGAGGAAAGCTGCTCATGTTACAGGGCCAGGAAGAAGAGAGCAAAGGAATAGCTGAAGAAGGATTCACACTCCTTCGGTCCACACCCCAGTAACCAACTCATCTGACCGGGCCATACCTCCTTACAGCAAGGCATGATCCAATCACCTGCCTCAAGTTGTGTCTACGAGTGCATGAGGTCTTTGTGGGACACTCTCAGTCTAAACCAACTACCAGTATTGCTTCTGTTTTATGAAACACCTGAGAGTAAGCATGGTTAAGAAAATTGCTCTGTTACGCAGAGATTAAGCAAAGTGTTGCAGAGTTCATGCTTAAGCATAGCATATAACATTTTCACTTTAATCATAGCCAAGTGGGATAGAGACAGCCTAGATTTTCTTTGGGCAAATTCTGAGCAGGTTAAGGCAAAAGGAAATGCATGCACTCTCTTTGTATGTTTTCATTCTTCATAAATGTACATGCTCATGTTCATGCAATTTCCATTGTGTCTATATTGATCAGTAACAAAATCTTCTGGAGAGTCTCCTAATGGCTGATGTTAGATCTGAAGCTTGAGTATCAGAGGAAGAGGAGACTTTTCTAATTTATTAACATGCTGCAGTTCAGTTTCTTCACATACATTTGTTAGTTGAAGCAAGACTGACTTGCAGAAGAAATTGAAGTAGGGGAAGTGACACTTATCCTTTGGTGTGGCTTATGTTTTGATGCTTTTATGCGTGGTGAGACTTTTTTTTCCCTACTGTAACACTAACCCTCTGTTTCAGCAGGAGGAAAATGTTTATTAATGTAAAAGTTTGTATTGGATGAAATGTATCTGATGTAATGACTAATAGTCAATAATGCTATAGAAAAGCACTTGGCTAATTCTTTTCTCCTCCAAGCCAGAGGCTATATTAGGCACAATTTTAAATAGAGATCCTGTGGTTTGGAGTTTGCTATTTGTTATTTTTTTCTGTGCCTTCAACCTCCTTTCACTCTGTTTATTTGTAGGGTGTTGATAGAAAAATCACTTTAAGTCACACAGAAGTATAAGAGCTTTTTGGTCCACAGCTTTTTAAATGCGTCCGATTTTGGCTGATAATGGGTGGAACATGTGATGAAACCATTCAGAGACCCACTTTTCTCATTGTCATTGGCAGATGAAAGTAGTGGGCTGTTAGATCAGAAGCAAGCCTTCTGGGATGTGATTCTGCTGCTGGGCTTGTTTTCTGTGTGATTTAACTGCTAAAGGAAATTCTCCCTCTAAAGATGATGAATAAACAGATAACATATGTATGTATATAGAAGGATAGCTGGGATAGCTATACTGCTGATGTCTAATGATTTATTGAAAGGAACAGTTAATGCCTAAATTTTTTTTCTTTTTGTCTAATTTGGCATGCTTATACCAGGTAATCTGAACAACTAATTTGAAGACAATACGCAATATAACAAGCATTGATGAATTCCTATCATCTTGTCTAGTGAAACTCTGTATTGTTTCTAATGTTTTCTTTGTACATTTTTAGATTTTATTCTCTTTAATGGTTTGATCAATCTTGCATTCTTACATCTGTTAATCTGAGCAGCTTTGTTGAAGATAACAATATGTAATATAACAACCACTGTTAATTCTTATCATTTTGTTCTGAAACCTTGTATCATATTGTTTTTGCTTTGTTTTGTTTCTGTCAATGTTATTAGTATGTTGCTATTGTTCTTTTTTATTAATACTATTTTCTTTAAAATAAAAAAAAAGGATGGCAATAAAAATGGAACTTTGTAGATTTTCACCCTCCAATGCTATTCTTGGATACTGAGCTAAGAAAGTATTCACAAAGGAAATAATACATTTATCAATCTGTGCATTTGCAATATTAATTTCTTTTTAAGAAATTTTAGTAAGATTATGTGCTTTCCATAGTTGGAAATGACTAGGCTTGTCTTAGTACTACTACTTGATGTATAGTTTCACATCATTATTTCATGTCATTTAAAAAACAGATTATAAACCACTTTATATAGATGAGGAAAGCAGATCATGAAATTAGTATATAATAAATTAAAGATAGTAAAATAAATAAATCTGTAGGAGACAAATGTACAAAGATTTGTAATAAACAAGAAATTGAAAATGGTCTATGTTTATTTTAGACGACTAAATTCTTAAATAATTTAATATTTTTCTACCATCATTTGATCACAATAAATATAGCAACTTCACAATTATGTTAATGCTCTCAATATTACTATACTGTGCATATGAAGTAGTTGAGATGGTGAATTTTGTGTGTATTTTATCACATACAGTACCAAAAATAGTAACTTTTTAAAAAATGGGATGTGGTCATAAGTTGTTGTTCTTTATTGATACTTCCTGAGGTGGTATTCTTTTCTTCTGTGTTTACTCTGTTGACTCATTTCTCTGGCTTCACAATGCCTAGAGATTTGTATTATCATCCCACGTATGAGTTAGCTTGTTCCTATTCAATCAAGGAAACATGAGACAACTGAGTGATATGCTGGAATGACAGTGAATAAATGTGGGTGGCCTCTCGCTCTATCTGACCCTCACCAGTCCTTCAAACAAACTAAAGAAATATATAAAGCTCTTTTCACAAATGTTTATTTTTATGGGTATATGTTTGCAGTACATCACCATTATATTCATCTTGGAGGAATTGGCACATATAACTGCCCAGAGCACCTCCCCATCTTCTATAATTAAAGTTTTCTTCATCCAGACCCAGTATAGCCTAGAACTTAATCTCCAAGATGTGTTCATCACAAGGACACCAGTGAAGCATTCATTGTCTGTGTGGCTGTGTGTAGCCCTTTGCTCTCCAACAGAAATTTGTCCAGGCCACGAATATGGGCCTCCTGGGTAATTTTAAATTTTCTAGATTTTATGGTACAAGTAAAAATGAAACAAGTGAAAGTAACTTTAAGAATGTATTTTACTTAACCCTACTTATTGAGAATATTATCATTTCTATGTGTAATGCAGTGAAAATTATCCATGAAATGCTTTACATTGCACAGCAAGTCTTCAGCACAGGTCTGTGTCACATTTGCAGTGCATCTCTACTGCTGCGCATGGTGGGGGCTCGTGTCTGCTTTATTGAACAGTCTGCCCTAGGCACAGGGAATGGCCACCTCATAGTTTCACAGTGTGGTGTGTCTTTTTTTCAGTTTTTCCTTTCCTTTAGTCCTTTTAAATTCTTGTGCATGAGCAGAATGACACTGACAATGATTCTCACGCACTGGATATGAGCAGCAGAGAGCTGGGAGGAGCCCTTAGATGGCTGAGGAACCACCAGAAACGATTGCTTATGTAAACCACACATCAATATTATTTTTTAAAATGAACTGTCAGATTTAGTGTCAGCCAAAGTGAGT
>NW_004955560.1:290420-307861 GCF_000276665.1 Chinchilla lanigera
TTATCTGTCTTTCTGTTTATTTCCATCTAACACAATTATTTCTTTTGTATCAGTTTTCTCTAATTGGAGTTCTAATTACTTTAAATCATGAGTCCACAGTTATTACAATGCTTATAATCTTCACAGCTCTCCCCTCCACCTTCCTTCCTTTTCCTAGTTTTCTCTCTTTAAATGAAAGGGCACACAGCCAGTTTCCTGGAGAGATTGTTGTGTAATCCTCCTCAATCATAATAGCAACAAAAAGACGTTCTGTCTTTACAAGAATAAGTATGAACATGCCTGGTGTTATTTCTTTGTGTATTCATACATGGATGATAACAGTGCTTACAGTGTTGCTTCAAATCCAAATGGCACTCAAGATATATTGAAGAGATGCATTTTTATTAGGCCTAACATGTATATAGGAGCAAGGTACTATAGTGGTATATGAAAGTGTAATTAAAAGCACGTACTTTGAACATGTGTGTCTCAGTTACTTTTCTCTCATCGCTGAGACAAAATACCTGACACCCAGGATTAAGGAAGGAAAGGTTTATTTAGCTCACAGTCTGTGGAGGTTTCAGTCCATACTCAGCTGGCTCCAAGGCAGGGTGTCACATGGTAAAAGGCAACCATTCATGGTGGCAGAAGACAGCAAAACCAACAAGAGCAAAAAGGAGGAGTGGCTGCAAGCAGCCTCTTTCCCTCTCACATATGCAAACTACTCCTCCCGGGGTGGGTGTAACATTCCCACCCATGAATCAATCGGTGGGTGTAACATTGCCACCCATGAATCAGTCGTACACTCTAAAAATCCGCCCCATGACTGCATGTGTCTTTGGGCGACACCCAGACACAAACTATAACAACATTTTTGTTTTCACACTACCAAAGAATCATGAATAGAATTTTGTGCAATAAGATCAGTGTAGTAACTTCACTGGATTCCCTATCATCACCTGTATTTATAAGTTTCCTTCTATAGGATTTCTTTCCAAATCTCTTAAAGCAGGATATTAAATTTCAAGGAAATCTAACCTTCTTTACCCCAATATTGACCCACTAGTTTCTAGATGTTATTTAATATTTTGTTTGGTGGTTTCCTAGTGAGAATGGTGAACTCAAATCCATCTTCTTAGAGCTGTTTTTCCTGTGGAAGTGATAGGTTTTCATGGACTGTATTCCTCTGCCTTTCATCCCACCGTTGTGATTTAAGGTAAAGCTGTGCAAGATGATCCACCTTTGCAAGTGGGGGCTGTGGTCTCACAGAATCCCATAGGGCTGGTCCTTATGGTCCTATATTTCAACTACTTGTTTCACATATTGGATAAGATTAATTCTATGAGCGTACTTCTTTACTCCTCCCATTCCAAGACTTCAGGGGTCCCTGTTGTTTGTTACATTAACTGGAGATTTTCAAAATGACATTCAGAGATTTCTGAAGAGTCCCCCTCAGCTCTTTCTAATTCTCAGGCCTATTTCTGCAGCTGCTACATGCACATCAAGCTAGGGTATCTTCTTAGATCAAGTCAATCATCCGTTAAGAGATGAAAGAATTTTAAAACATGGTGCATTGTGGCACACTAGTCAGTCTTTAAAAAGAAGAGATTCTGTCATTTGCAAAAAAATCTATAGAGTTAGAAGACAGTATTAATGCTAACAGAAATAAGCCAAACTTAGAAAGAAAAGACCTGCATGTTTCCACTTAGATGTGGAACTTAAAACCACTAAAGTATAAAAGCAGAGTACAGAAGCAGTTAGCCAAGTAGGAGAGTTTGGGGCATGAGATGCTCATAATTAAAGATTACAAAGATCTACTTAGATAAGAAGAATAAGTTTGATTTTTTTTTCTCTGAGATAAACTGCATATCATGAGAAATATGGCTAATAATTGAGTACTGTACATTTAAATCCCACTGAGAATAAACTTCTTTCTTTATTGCTTTTTGTCTTTTAGAGACAGGGGTTTTGCTATGCACTTCAGGCTGACTTTGAACTCACTCTGTAGCCCCAGCTGGTCTCAAACTAAGAGCAATCCCCCTGCCTCAGCCTCCCAAGTGCTGGGATTATAGGCATGCACCACCATGCCTAGCTGTAAATTTCAAATATGCTGATTACAAAATATATCCAAAAGTTTAGATAATGAACATGTTAACACCCTTGATTTAATCATTCCACATTGTGTTAACAAGTCATAACGTTTCTGAAATAGATATTTAATTTAAAAATGAAAAAGTTCAAGCATGACATACGGTTTTCAAACCAAATTCACTCATTATAAATGTACTGTTTAAGGCTTTTTAGTAAATGTGTAGGGTTGTCCAACCATCAATATAATCCAATTTTTAGAATACTACCATTTCCTCCAAAGCTCCCTTGTACCTATGTATGCTTAATCCATTCTCCCACCCAACCTCAAAAAACTACTCATCTATTTTGTTTCCAAAGTTGACCTTTTCTGGGCACATCATATAAACAGAAGCTTACAGTATGTCATGTTTTGCTCTGGGTTCTTTTACTTAACACCACGCTCTGAGACTATCTGTGCTACCACACGTATCCAGAGTTTCTTCCGCTTTATTGCCGAATGCTATTTCATCATACGGCTGTGCCACATTTTGTTTATTCACTCATCAGTTGATAGACTTTAGAATTGTTTCCACTTTCTGACCACTACGTGGATAATGCCGCCGTGAATGTTCATGTGCAGATCTCTATGTGCATGTGTTTGTATTTTCTTCTCTCTAGGTGATGATTGAGAGTGGAATTACAGGGTCGAATGGTGGATTTATGCACCATCCAGTACTGTCCGTCTCAGATGTTTTCTTGCTCTGCCCGTGAGTCTCCCTGTGCTTCCCTTTCCTTTGGGGAGCTCAGCCTCTCCAGAGCACTGTGTTGTCTCTTTTCCAGCTGCTGTTTGAGGTTCTCTCCTCACACTCATGCGCCTGAAACCTGGGCTTCACCTCGGTCAGTCACCTCTGCTGCCCCATCCCTCTCAGCCAGTTTGCAGTCACCTCAGGTCCAGTGCTCCGTCCTCTCCTCCTCACTCTGCGGAGACAGCCGAGCCTTTGTCAAGAAGCCTGAGGCCTTCTGGTGTGTCTCCCCCATTGTGCCCACCCTTCTGGAGACTGGGCCACCTCCACCCCAGCTCTCCTCCCTTCCTTCTCTCAGAGCATGAGGTTCCTTATTCCCCTTTAATGTCCGCCCTTCTCTCAGCCTGGGCCTTCCCCTGGCTTCTGGAGTAGGGATTGTTAGATTCTCTGGCTCTTATATATGAGATTCATATACCCCTCATAGGAATCCAGGGCCTCACACATGCTAGGCAAACACTCTACCAATGAGGTACACCCACAGCTCTCTCTTAAAAAAATTTTTAAAAAGAGGTTCTTGCTAACTGGCCTGTTTGTCCAGGCTGTTCTGGAACTTGTGATCTTCCTCTCTTGACCTCTGAAGTGGCTGGGATGACAGATGTGCATTCTCACACCCAACTTGTAGCTATTTCAATTAACTATTATTTATCAAGTTACTGTTGAAAGAATCCATATGTGGAACCAAGTCTATTAGCAAACTTGGAGTACACAGCTTTTTTTTTTTTTATTTTACGAAGAAGACATTAACAGATAGACAACCTTTTACAAAATAGCAAAAGAACAGTACAGACAGTACGGAGTTACAAACAAAGTGGTAGGAAATTAACAATGCTTGTTGTATTACATATTGATATCTTCAAAGTGGTTTCTCATGAAAACAGATAGAGACATGCAAGAGATCTGCTGGGCAACCTCGGGCCTGCAGCTGACAAAGCTGTGCACTCCTTCTGTGGCTAAAGAGAAGGGAAAGAAGGAGTGCACAGCTTTGTCAGCTGCAGGCCCGAGGTTGCCCAGCAGATCTCTTGCATGTCTGACTCTGTTGCTACTGCACAGTGACTCATTCTTCCTCCCCCAGTGACCGCCATTCTGCTTTCCACCTCTGTGAGTCTGACTAAGTTGGATTCCTCAGCTAAGCAGAGTCACAGGTCATTTGTCCATGATTGGTTATTTCTCTTAGCTTAATGTCTTCAGGGGTCATCCGTGTTGTAGCAAAACACATTTCCTTCTTTTCTTAAGTTGAAAACTTTTCCAGTATAAGTGTATATAGTTTATTTACCCATTCACCTGTCAGTGGATACTCAGGATTCTACCTCAGCTGTTGTGAATAATGCTGCAGTGAACATAGGAACATGAATTTCTGCTCAGGATCCCGTCTGCAGTTCTGTTCAACACACATCCAGAAATGGTGCTACTAAATCATATGTTGGGATAATTTTTAATTTTGGGGTAAGTCTATACTGTTTTCCATAGTGGCTGCACTGTTTTGAGTTTCCAAAAACCTTATTCAGTAGCCCAGTTTCTTTGCATCTTAAACACCACTTGTTATTTTCTGATTTCTTTCAAATAGTATAAACAGGTGTGAACTGATATCCTCACAGGCGTGAAGTGACATCACATTGTGGTTTTTATTTGCATTTCCCTAACAGTTTGTCACATTGAACACGTTTTCATTTATGTTTATTCTTTGAGTCAGTATCTCCCCAATTTCTTTATCTGTTTTTAAATTGAATTCTTACTGAGTTTTAAGAGTTACTTTTATAGTTCAGATATTAGTTTCTTATCAGCTATGTGGTGTGCAAATACTTTCTCTCCTTCTTAGGTTGCCTTCTCACTGTGTTGGTTGTTTTCTTTGCCATGCAGAGGCTGTTTAGTCTGACGTAGCCCCTAGTCTATTTTTGCTTTTGTTTCTTGTGCCTTTGGTGTCATAGCCAAGAAGTCATCACTAAGATCAATGTTTCAAAGCTTTTCCTTTACATTTGCTTGTAGGATTTTTACATTTTCAGGTTTTATATTTAAGCATTCAGTCTATTTTTAGATGATTATTTTGTGTAAGATAATGATCTAATAATTTCTGTCTTTTGCATATGAGCAACCAGTTTTCCCCATACGTTTTGTAAAAGACTGTTCTTTCTCCCAGTGCAGAATAGGTACCCTTACTAAAGATCATTTCACTTTTATGTGTGAATTTATTACTGGTTTCACTGCTCTGTTGCATTGGCCTATATGTCTGCTTTATTCAAGTTGCATGCTTATTTGATTACTATAGCTTTGTATTATACTCTGAACTCAGAATGTTTTATTCTTCTTTTTCAACCTTGTTTCAAGTCTATGGCACTTTATGATTGCATGTGAATTTTGTTTGCTCTTCTAAATTCCTGCAAAACATGCCATTGGGATTTTGATAGAAATCATATTGAATTTGTAGATTGTTTTAGGTACTGTAAACATATAAACAATAGCAAGCTTTCCGGTCTATGAACACAGAATGTCTTTCTGTTGAGTTGGAGTTGTTGAAATCTTTCTACCTTTAATGCAGCTTCTACCTCTGCCCTTCCCTGAGCCAAAATCCAAAGAGTATTTTTGGGTATAACACAGTCCTTTTACTGTGGAAGGCACTATTTTCCTCTCCTGTGTTTTTGGAAATCTTTCCTGCCTTCATCAAAAACTACAGCCATTCCTGGGACCATTTCTTCTTTGTTCTTGTAAGCTGCTCTTTCTTCTCCTGCCTTTGAGTGTCATGTTTCCCCTGATCTGCTGCTTTTTGCATTAGATGTGATTTCATTGTCTGCACAATTTCTATTGGACCATGCAGTTCCTTATGGGATATTTCTGTTTGTTTTTGTGTTTTGTTTTTCTCCGGTACCGGGAACCGAACTCACGACCTTGTGCTTGCCAGGCAGGCGCTTTTGCCACTGAGCTAAATCCCCAGCCCCCCTTATGAGATATTTCGATTCTTATTTATGTACAAACCCTGTTGTGATCTATGAGTAGACAGCTGATAAAATTAGTCAGAAATAATCAATGATTTTATGCTTTTCAACTAGAATATCCTGTCACATCACAGAAAAGTACATTTTTAAGCTTTATTTAATTGATGTCAAATGCCACTGATTGGGTTTTGACTCATAGCCTGAGATGCATTTAAGGAGAGGGCAGAAAATAAATCTGAGAACTAAGCCTGTAGATTCTTCATAATTTAAGTCCCATTGAGTATTACTCATCTTCTCAATTCAGAGTGCAGACAAATATGCTATTTAAAAGCTGTTTAAAATTGGATTTGAGGGTAGTATTTTAGTTTTTCTCTGTTCTGATTTACAGAAGCCCTACTGATGCCCTAGTTTACTGGTTTTAGTAGATTTAGCAAATGGATTAGCAAATTTATTTGGTATAAATTAATGATAGTGGATGCTGAGCAGCAGCTAGAGTTGTCATTGCTGTATGTGAATTCATTTCAGGGTGTGCACTGCATTTATGAATCTAAAAGGTGTGATTTTCCCTACTGCTGCCATTATACCCCCATAATTCTAACTGTTTTGGGTGGATCAAGATCTAGAAACTGATATTGTATTGACTATACTTTCACACATACCCATATAGCCTTCTCATTTGTTACAAAGGTCTTCACCCTTAGAAAATAGACTGGAAACAATTTTCAAAGTTAAACAGTGCATGATGCATCACTATTGCTGTAAAAATATTCTTTGCTGGTCCTGAATAAGTAAACACTACTTACGTCAAAATTCATCAAAATCACACATCCTGTATTAAATATTATAATATTAATATAAAATTTGATCCTTGATTTAAGTGACACCAAATGAAAAGGGTTGTCACAGCCTGGCTGACCATAAGCATGTGTGTAGTGCTATGTTTCCCCTCCAGACCATTTCTTGCTCTTGTGAAGGGCTTCTAGGGGTTGATAAAAATAGCACCTTTTTCATGATGCTGCTTTTGCTCAGCAAGTCTCCCTTGAAGTTAAAAGAGCCATATAGATAATTGGACTCAAAATGTCTGAACTGCATTTAAGCGTCTGGGAAACTAAGAGTAGTATTTGACCATGCGTTGTTTTTGTTTGTAACTTTGGAGTAGAGTGAAGTGATTTAGGGAGTGCCTTTGACCTTAATACTGACATATAGTTGGAAACATTACATGTTAGATCTGTGTTGGCAGGTTTTTCATTAAGGAAAGAAGATAACATTTTAGAGGAGGTTAAAGTGGGGTTGTGCACATGCAGGGTTGGACCACAGAAGAATTTAAAATATTTTTCTTCCTTTTTTTGCCTTTCTTGCCTCCAGTATAATGCAGACCCTGTATACGCATATAGAAATAATGAAATACAGAAATATGGTCTACTGTTAGCCAAAAAGATGCTTAAAACATGTGGATAACCTTGGATATTCATCTAATGTTAATTGGAATACTAGTTTTCATTTAAAGATGCCAAATGTTCCGAAAAGTAATAGGATTTACTTCCTATTTCGCAAACTACTTCAAATTCCTGAAGTAACCAACATCTGAAACTAATTTTTCCCGATTGTATCAAGTTTAGTTATGAGCAGAACAAGGGCCAACATAGTTTTTTAATATTTAAAATATTCTTGAGAAGGTTTTGGCACTGTAGCTTGTCCACAAACCTTAAGTCAGGTACACTAAACAGACACAAGCTTCATGTTTTGTAGTAGTATTGTAAAAGCTTTGCAAAATTGTGTTCTTGAGATAAACCTCATTTATATTTTCCTTGTACTTAAATTTAAACTTAGGTTTTTTTCATATTTGAAGAAAAAACGAGGATGTATATAATGAAATCTTAGAACTTCACTCTTTAGTGTCACATTAGGAAATGTATTTTGTAGTTGTTTTTGAGTCTTGAGAGTATTAGTCAGTCTACATATTTTCAATGGGATGTACCAAGACATTTGGAATTAGTAAAAAAAAAAAAATTGAATATTTGATCATTGAAATTGAAATTTCATGACTAGGTGATTCAGTTTAAAGGATTTCACTATCAAATACTTACTGAGTGACTGTCATCTTCTGGGATTTTAGTGATTAAGAAGGGTGTGTAAGCTATACATAATGTGATTCTAACCTCAAGGAGAATGATTTTCTTATGTAGATATAGTTATTAAGATGTATAAATGTTACAATGTAGTCTTTTGGCATTGAAAGTAATCACTTAAATATTTGAAAAATAAAATGATGTTTCTTGTGTGAAATATGAGCAGGTACATTGTACATAATCTTTAAATCAAAGTGCATTATCACAGGAAATAATTTTTATTGATATTCATAGTGATTAAGAGGGGCTACAGAGCTTAACAAAAGAGTTTTCTAATGTATATTTTTTGGGCAAGAACTTATACTGTTAGAAAAAAATGCCTGGTCATGTTTCCATGTCACTTTTCTTCTAGGAACCCAAGCTATTCATCAGGTAAGTAATGTACACTTGAGTTGAGTTGATTTCAGTCTGTTTTTATTCTGTCTCCAAGGTAGCATGGATTCAATTTCAGATTCAATTTCCCACCCTGTGCTGCCAGATCTGACCTAGAGCCGGGTGCAGCAAGTTCAGATGTACACATTTGTGGAATGCTCTGTGTTAGGAAAAAAGTACAAGCTCACAGGACAGGATTATTTCAGAACAAATCTGAGGGGGACCAGTCTCACTCTAGAGACCAGCCTGGCTACTATTGTACAGGCTTTAAGGTCTTTTATAGGGTTGTGAGCATAAAATGTTGGGGCAGTGCTAGGGAAGGGAAAATGACAATGAGACTTTTGGGGAGGGAGTTCAGTACAAAGGAATTGGGGCTACCAGCCTGGGGCCCAGCTTGAGGACATGCCATGCAAGGAGTTACATGTTGTTTGTCAAGAGTCAGGATGAACAATGATTAGAAATTATAAGATACAGCTGTGCTTACTGGCCCTTATTGTCCCTTGATGATTGATCTGCAGCAAGTATAAAAGTCTAGCGGGGGAGGGGATTTAAAGTGGTGTCTGCTCAGACCAGGATAGCAGTGATCAGATTCTTTCACTCTGGTCCTGTCCCAAGGGCAGCTGGCATTTCTTCTGGGAGACCCTGGAGGCAAGCTTTCTGTTTCTGCTGGCAGTGTCCTCTAGGACCAAAATAGTATTTTGCTAAGGCAATGTGCACTCAACGCCTTGCACACTTGTACTGACCATTGCTTCTCCTGGAGTTGCACAGTCATTGCAGGTATTGTGGGCAGTCCTCTCTTGCTGTACTCCTATCAAGTCATTTGGGGATGATTTTGTCACTGTGGACTTTTTAGGATCCCTCCATGGTTGGAAAGCAGTTATCATCCTGGAACAAGAATGGGCTCCATTGTCCTTCTGGTATTAAACTGCCAGCATTGAAAAGTTTATGGTCCGTATCATTTGAGGTAAATGATTTACTGCATCTCCATTTGACTTACAGTTTCATTTTTAAATCACGTTTTTCATGAGCCTGATTCATTGGACTAGGAATAATGTTATAAAGTACATCTTTCTGAAAAAATTATCTTCCACAAAAATTTAAAAGTTGTTGTCTACAATGTTTGGGATAGTTTAATATGTACTTCTCTATAACAATTACTCAGGCCCCCAAAAAGAGTCAAGCCATTTTTTTCTATGAGTTAATTTTTCTGGATACCTCATATTCAACACTAGAAGGGTTAAATGATAGCTCCTTTTACCTCTTAGCAGTTACTGGTGTGGATGAGATGTAGTTTCAGTAGTCAGGGTGTGCAGACCCAGGCTTTCCTAAAACTCTCAGTTACTTGTGGGGAGGGCTCACTGGAAATGGAACCCAGGGGTGCTCTACCACTGAGCTCCATCCTCAGTTTCCCTTTTAAAAATTTTAGATGGGGTCTTGCTAAGTTGCCCAAGTTGGCCTTGAAGTTGTGATCCTCCTGACATAGCCTCCAAGTAGTGGAATTATAGGCTGCACTATGAAGTGTGATTATGGTAGACTTTTGGTTGGACTGTATGTTAAAAAGTAGACTTAATCAGTTTTCTTGTGCTGGATACTTTCATTGCTTTGATGATCTTGTCCCTGTACACAATGTCTCAGTGAACAACTTTGAGGGGAAAGTGTGGTACATTCTTGATCGCTTCCTCAGACTTGCTCACCAGATGTGGAATAGCTGGCCAAAGTTCATAGGCATTTATAAAATCTTCTAACACATATTTCCCTTTGGGAAGGTTTGTCTGGTTTACTCTTTTTACAAGCATGTAAGAAAGTACTTTGCATGTTTGACAGCATAGGAAATTATTAAAGATAAATGAAATGAAACAAAAAACTGCAAGTTTTATAGGCAGTGGTATCTATACTTTCGATGTAAACTGCAGTGTTTTCTTGTCGAGGTCCTGATCCTTGTCAGCACATGGGGTGAATCGTTGCTCTTGGAATCTGGTGTTTAGTGTAGGACTGAAGTGCAGAGCTTAGTTCCGTCCCACTTTTCACACACTTCCTTCGAGATTCCTTCTGTGCCTTGGTGTGTGTTGTCTACCTGCGCTTTGGAACTCGAGGAACATGGAGAAACTATAGTTCTGAGCTCATTTTTTTACTATGTTCTTCCTGCCGTTGGTCTTATCCATTTACCACTAAAGAGTGTTTTCTAAGACATATTTTACTTCAGGCTTAGACTCTATGTCCTCTGTTGGATTTGCCCTAGACTTTGTCTCTCTTTGCTAGCCCCAAGACGTCCACCACTCCAGTCACCAGTTTTCAGAAAGGGGCTTCAGTGGAGTCCTGGGGACTCGGTGGATCCCCTTGGGCCATGAGGACAGAGGACAGAAAGTCAGTCTTCCCCCTGAGGAGCTGAGCACTTTTGTATTTTTTATTGGGTACCACTTATGATTTCAACTTTTTAAAGATCTAAAAATCCTGTACTTACAATTTTTAATTTTTATTTCTTTATTAGTACATGTTTGCAGTACGTAATGACTCCATTCTTGCTGGGGAGCTGGGTACATGTATATAACTCATCTTAAATATTTTTTCATATCCTTTTCCTCCCTTCCCTCCCTGCTCCCTCCATCTCTTGATTCCCTTCCCTTTTGTAAAAGCTGTATCTCCCTATTTCTTATTATCTACTTTTTATTTTGCTCTTTGTTTATAGTTGGGGTTCCTTATATAAGAGAAGCCACATGATATTTAAACTTGTGTGTCTGACTTATTTCACTTAACCTCAAGGTAGCAAGATTCCCTGTAAATTATTCAATTTTATATTTCCATTGTGTGTAAATACTCCTTTCTTTATCCATTCATCTGCTGATGGACATAGATGCAGCTTCCAAGATTTAGCTATTGTGAATTGTGCTGGTATAACATGGGTATGGGTGTTTCACTGTAGTCTGATGTCTTTAACTCTTTTGGTAAGACCAATTGTTGGAATTTTGGCAGGTCTTCGGGGGCCTACCGGGCCTAGCCTCTGCCTGCAGTAACCCTGAATTTCACTCTGCTTAGCTTTTTTCGACACTCTGAGGAAGCAGAGAGCTTGCTCCCTCTTTTGCTTCACAGCATAGGGGTGAGTTAGGTTCATCTTCTTGGTTTAGACATCAGCATTGGCTCACATACTGCTTTTATTAAAATATTTATTAGTTGACAAGAGTAAGAACCAGGAGATTTAAACAGTTTACCTTGAAAAGTCAAAGGTCCTGGCACTCTCCTGATGCAATCAGGCTGCCTGCCCTCCCCAGAGGTCCTGCCTGTGTGGATAGTGCGCATCACTGTGCTGTCCCTGATGGTGACCCTGAGATCCAGTGACCTCTGATCATTATGCTCGTGCTCCCTTCCCCTCCCTTAAAAAGAGTTATGAGGAAGGGGAAATTGTTCTTTTGTGCACATTTGTAAAAGTTTATAAATGAACGGTAGATTGAGAAGGTGCATTTGTTTCAGGATTCAGGACACTCTACTGACCAGTGCAGATCTTAGGGGGCTGTTAAAAGTGATAACCTGTATTTCAATCATTCAGCAGTGGTATTTGAGTGCTGCTGTACACCAGGCCACAGAGCTATGGTGCACAGTGACGGCCCCTCAGCCATGGTCCCCACTGTCATGGAGTTCACAGCCTGCGAGGGTTCCCTGAGCTTCCCAAAGCCTTCCTTATGGGCATTTCACAGATCCCAGTGGCTGTGCCATCTCGGATGGGGATAGTAAAAGGGGCAGCCATTGTCTTTTAGGGATAAAAGGAAATGACAGTGAGGCCCATTGTCCCATTTCCCTCTTACAGGAATAGACAAAAGTAGGGACATTTCCTTTTCTGATGCTCCTGAGTTTCTTCTGGGAATGTCTTTTCTTTATTTGCACTGGCTTAGGAGGTGTTTATTAGGGACATTGGCCAGGGGAGCCAGGGAGGGATTTACTGGTCGTTCTAGTCTTCTTAGGGAGATGAGCTGTGCGTCTGCACAGCTACAGTGGGCACAGCGCTTCAGCAGTAATGGTTGCATTTTTTGTAAGATTCACAAAGCTGTTCTAAACTTTTATTGTGGATAATGTACTAATCCCCTTGTAAGTCTATTATTAAATACTAGTTTTTCATTTCAAGTGTATAGTAGTTTGTTCTTCTTGCAGGCTTGTAGAGAATAAATATATATATATATATATGTAGCACAATGGATAAATCCACAGTGAGGGGGAGAGAGAGGGAGAGAGGAGAGAGGGAGAGAGAGTGAGATTGCTGTGGACGTTACTGCTTTTCTTTTTCTTTTGCCAAAGCTATGTTCCCTGGAAACTTTCCTGACAACTCTCAAGAGAGATTTATGCAGATTATAAAGTCAAAACAGGTGGTCATTCCAGAGTTTTCTTTCCAAGCAAAGATGCCAAAACATAATTTTAGCAGGTGTTAGTAAACATTGAGAAGTATTTTGTGTATGCTGAGATTCTTGCCAGCATCTGTTTGCAGATCCCAAGATGGAGCTAAGGTGAAAGTCATTCCTCACTCCCCTCAGAAGATTCTTGAAACCAGCATCGGAGCTTGTTCCCAATGCGTCCATGTCACTCAGTCCTCTCTGGACTCTGTTCTGTGGAATGTAGGGGCAAACATACATTGAGTTACTTTGCACTGGAAGAGCTTCATGCTGAAAGTTGCTTGCAGATGTGTTTTGGGGAGGTGAAAGTGAAAAAACTTAATGATTGGTGGTTGGATAAAACAAGTGTAAGTCATTTGACTCTTTCCCAGTAAGCTGCAAGACAACTTGCATTAATTGGATGGGGATTTTTAAAAAATGTAATAAATGTTTTAGAAAGTATGAAACCAATTAGATGCATCCAGTGAATTTATAACAGATTTTACCTGAAGATAAACCTTTGAAATTGCTTAGAAGAAAGGAGAAAATATCTAGCTCACAGAGCATGATGTAAAATTTTAATATTTAAAAACATGTCTGGTATTGTATGATAATCAAGGATGGTATGTGTAACCCGTATTAATACATGATCATTATGATATTTGTTCATAAACTAGACCACTTTTATTAGATAAAAAATAGCCTCACTTATCCATAGACTACCATATGGCTTGTGAGAAAATTTTACACAGATACAGGCATCCTGCATTGATCATCTTCCACAGGACATCAAGGATGTTCCAGCAGAGTACAGTAACCAGTTACTGAGTCTCACAGTCCTGTCTTAGTGAGGAATATAGTGACAGAGGAGTTTTGGATTTTAAAATGGTAGCAATAAACAATGGAGACACGGACAGTGCACTTTGTGCCTGCTACCCTCATCACTGAGAAGGTCTCAGACATGAAAAGTTCTCTCTAATTTATTAACCCTCACAGATCTTTCTTTTTTGTGAGACTGGGTCTTGCTCTGCAGTTATGGCTGGCCTTGAGCTCACTTTGTAGCCCAGGCTGGTCTCAAACTCACAACAATCCTCCTACCTCAGCCTTCCGAGGGCTGGGATTACAGGTGTGTGCCACCATGCCAGGCTAGATCTTTCTTAAAGAAGGAACCTACTACTAGCTCTAAATAACATGTGAAAATTAACATGGCTTTTTTTTTTTTTTTTAACTTTCTTTTCTTTTAAATACAAACTTTTAAAAGTATGGGCACTAAATATCAGAATTCTTTATTAGAAAATACAGGTAAGAAAGAGAAGGAAATAAAATTAATCCCACCCCCTACAGAGAAAGAAATCACATTTTTAATTGAGTTTGTTATCAGTTAAATGATTAAAAGTGAAAAAAATTTAGATGTTTGCTGAAATGACCTTGGCTGCTGCCTTTCTACAGGGGAACTGACTGCCTCCTGGGAAAGGAATGTATAGTGGTAACTGTTAACACACTCACACACAAAAACTGACCATTCCCAGTCTTTTGCCAAGGCTGAGGACAATCCCTTCCAGCCACACAGGCCTCTTGGCACCAGGTCACTTTTGTCTGCACGTAGTACTAATGAAACTATGAAAATAGATACACTGCTGTGTTCTTTTTCTCACCTGGTGAAGGTTCTATCTCATGCAAGATCCTTTCCTAGAAGATTCCCCCTTCATCTTTGGTGATGTCTCCTACCTTGTTGTGTGGTAGTATATTATTTGACTATGCTTATATCTGCTGTACTTTTATAATAAACTTGCTTTCATCTTTGTAAAATCATGATGTGGCTCTTCTGTGTTCATACGAATCTCAGCTTTTAACTTTTATGGCCACCACCTCCATGTGTTCCAACATATATATGTATCTTTTTAGATTCTAAATACATGGTGTTGTGTACAGATAAAATAAGAAATAGAAATATTTTTAAATGGGACTCTATGGTACATACTTCTTGAGATTGTCTTTTCTATGCAAATATAAATCACATGTAAGGTTGTAATGACTCTAGGATTTAGAAAATGTAGATATGTTCACTGTTAGTTTCAGTAATGTTTGAAAGATAAACTTCTGCCTGTTGAAAAAAATGTAGCCTACTACTCACAGTAACATGTGAGTAATTGATTTCACTTATGAATAAATATTATTCCTTTGCAGACCACTGTATATTTGATGTGTACAACAATGAATAAATATTTACCATTCCAAATTAGCTGATTTTTCTTTCTGTTGGTTATTTACTTTAAGAAGTTTCTCTTTCTAACTTCTAGCCCAGCTTTAGAAAGAGAGAGTGATTTTTTTACTAGTATGTGGTCACACAGTGATAACACTTGAAAGTTGCTTGGTGTATTTGAAAATATTTGGAGAGAAAGCTAAATTTTTTTGTTTTCCATCTTCTAAAATTTGACTACTTTTTTTTGTCCTACCTAAATTCCTACTTTAAAACAATAATAGCGATATGTTTGCAATATAATAATTTAAGCAAAGAAGCATAAAAGATGATACTTGTCTTTCAGCTGTTATAGTGGTAGCAGTTTTTTGAAAAGTATTTATTTTTAATAAATGCCAACTAGCATTGGGGGAGTAGCTCAGTAGTGCAGAACCTGCCTAGTATACTTGAGCTCTGGTTTGATCGCCACTGCCAACAACAGAAAAAGCAAACTTTTTTAATTTGTATATGATCCCTTCTGTTTGATTTAGGCCTGACATGTGAATGTTCTAGATGAGTGATGGCAAACCTGTTAGAGTTTTCATTGAGAACAAACACCTAACTGCAGCACAAGTGCCATAGTTTCACCAATACTGTCTTAGGGGAATTCTGACTAGGAGAGCACTAGGGGTGCCTACTTAATGGCCTCCACTCAGAAAGCAAGGGCCACTTCTCCAACAGACTGGGACAGTGACTGCAGTGACTGTTTGGGATCTGCACACTTGCTGAAAAGGACCTGGAGGTTCAGACAATGGAACACTGTCGCCAGATCAGAGAAATTACAGGAGCTCCCCAAGGTGGGCTGGACTTCAGCAGGTCTGGCTGAGTGGCAGATTGCCATAAGAGCTTCAGTATGGATCCAAGAACACCAGACTGTAACTCCTTGGCCTGTAACTTATGATCACCATTCAAAAAAAGGGCATTTCCTACAAGTGACATTAAAAAGTTTATAATGTTGGAAAAAGGTATTAAAGACAGCTACAAATAGTACATGTTTTAACATTTGAGGTAGAGATTCTAACACAGTTTTGTGAAAGATTTAATATGTAGCCCACATTTAAATGAAGTTTTGTATTTTGAAATTTGTTCTTCTCCTTCCTTCTCTTCCCTACCCATAACCATATAATTAATAAGATTCTTATTTTTAAATTTTGAAAATTGAAATGTGTGCTGTCCTTGCTCCCTGACCCCTTGGAGGTCACAGGCATGGGCAGTCTCTGATTGCTGTTTGAGTGGCCCGGGTCTGGCTCCTGTGTGTGTTCTCACTGGGTAAAGAAGCACAACCAGGCGAGCTGTGACCAGCTGCCACCACGGTTCCCAGCTGAAAGCTGTGGAGCCAGGTATTTCCCATCTACTTCCTGGGGGCAGAGGGGGCAACCCAGGACCCCACCTCGATTATAATCAGAGTCTCTGCTCTCCATGCACCCACAGCAGACAGGAGTTCACTACTCAGAAGGCCTGGGGACTGCTCTCACCAGGGTTCACATGTGGGCCCTCTTTGCGTGTGCCCTGCAATGAGTGAGCAGGTGCTCCAAGAGCTGCTACAAGTCTGTGCTTTACTTGAACCCCAACCCCTTGGAGGTCACAGGCATGGGCAGTCCATGATTGCTATTTGAGCAGACTGTGTCTGGCTCTTGTGCGTGTTCTGAACTGACTAAAGAAGTAGAAGCAGGAGGGCTGCAACCCGCTGCCACCACGGTTCCCAGCTGAAAGCTGCAGAGAGAGTCAGGTATTTCCCATCTACTTCCTGGGAGCAGAGCGGGTGACCCAGGACCCCACCATCATTACAGTCTGAGTCTGTGCCCTCCATGCATCTGCAGCAGACAGGAGTTCCTCATTCAGAAGGCTCATGCACTGCTGTCACTGGTGTTCATGTGTGGACCCTTCCTGCTCATGCCTTGTGCTGAATCAGTGGGTGATCCAAGAGCTGCTGGTACCGCGTTTTGAGTCTGTGCTTTACTTGTGCCCTGACCTCCTGGAGGGTATGGACACAGACAGTCTGTGATTGCTGTTGGTGGGGCCCGCATCTGGCTCCTGTATATGTTCTAAACTGACTGGAGACACAGAATCACGTGGTCCACAAACTGTTGACCCTGCAGTTCATGTCTGGATTTTGCCTTTACCCAGAGCTACCTGGGGACATAGGTCCACTGGACCAGGATTTTGCAACCAGTGCAACACGAGTCTGAGCTGAACATGTGTGCTGAGCTGCAAGGGGATGCTCGATCAGACAGTCTGCCATCAGCTGACCAATGCCCATTTCTGAGACCTGGCATAACTAGATACACTTCAGCAACTGCCAGAAAACCCCAGACTAAGTAGTGTATCTCAGCGGACACTGAGGGGCAAACCTGGCCAACAGGAAAACTAGGGACACTAGCAGACTTTGCTATGCAGCCACTGAAAAGGGAAACTGAGCTTTCTGCATCCAGTATCAAACATGACAAGATGAAGGACTAAAACACAATCCCAGAATGCCACCCTACTCAGAACAAGTCCAGGAGACATCAACATAGGAGAACTTGGTAAACATACACCTGAAATTGCTGAAATGATTGCAGTGGAAG
>NW_004955560.1:308831-309472 GCF_000276665.1 Chinchilla lanigera
AGTAGAAAGGAACTGACAAGAAGAGCAAGGAAGTAAATAGGTAAAAAAAAGTAGGAAAACAAGTAAATAACATGAATGATAAATCAACACATATCAGTTATAACCATAAATGCAAATCACCTGAATTCACCCATCAAAACAAACAGACTGGCAGAGTGGATTAAAAAGCAAAATCCAATGATATGCTGTATACAGGAAACACATTTTACACAAAAGGAAATCCACAGATTGAAAATACAAGGATGGAAAATAATCCTTCATGCAGCTGGAAACTAGAAAAAAGCAGATGTAGCTATTCTATTTACAGACAATGTAAACTTTAAACTTGCAACAATCAAAAGCAATAAAGAAGGTAACTACATACTTGTTGGGAAAACTGCAAGAGGATGAGGTCACAATCATAAACATGTATGCAGCAAATATCAGAGCTCCAAACTATATACGACAAATCTTAACAGGCATGAAATCCCATATAATAACACTATTGTAACAGGGGACTTCAACACCCCATTGACACAAATAGATAGGTGAAGGAAATAACAGATCTGAACTAATGCTGTGAACAAATGGACTTGGTAGATGTACATACAGTGTTCAACTCCACAACATCAGAATACACATTTTTCTCAGCTGCACATGGG
>NW_004955560.1:311422-325388 GCF_000276665.1 Chinchilla lanigera
ATTATATTACAAAGCTACTGTCTTAATTTGTAATTGCTAAATTGTGGAAGCAACCCACATGTCCATCCACCGAGGAATGGATAAAAAAATTGTGGTACTTTTGCATAATGGAATATTACTCAACTATAAAGAAAGATAAAGTTGAGGCTTTTATAGGTAATTGGTCACAACTAGAGACCATATTCATAAGTGAAATAAATCAGACCTGCAAGTGTAAGCACCACATAGTCTCACTACTGTAACACCTGAAAGAGTTAATTTAAAGTAGGAGGTATGACAGACATTGTAAATGAAAGGAAAATGCTCAACGGTAAGGGACAACTGGGATGTGGGAAAAGAGAAAGAAAACAAGGAGAAGTTTTGTATGTATGTATATACAGGATAGTTAACATAGTTGAGCTACTGTCTTCTATTTGCTGAAAGAAACAGTTAATGATTCCTTGATTGATCGATATTACATGTCTCTATATGTTTTCCTGAGAAACCACTTTGAAGACATCAATATATAATGCAACAGCCATTGTTAATTTCCAAACACTTTGTTTGTAACTCTATATTGTTTTTATTGTTCTTGTGCTATTTTGTAAATGGTTGTTTATGTTTTAATGTTTTCCTTTTTTTATTTTTAAAATAAAAAATAAAATAAAATGGAAATATACTTTCTTCTAAGCTATAATCCAGAAAAGACTTAGAAAGCCAGGGCAATAATTAGATGTTCCTTTCTGTACAAATGTGTAAGTCAATAGTTACGTTACTGCAAAAAAATGAAAAATAGTAGAGTTACTAGATGTAAGTTGGTATGGTCTTTTTCCATTGATCTCTAAACTTGAGTGGAGAGTGAGTGGCCCCACTGCAGTTGCAGACAGGAAGCTGGATGAAGGGGAGGCAGGGTGCAGGTGCAGGATCCTGAGGTGTGAACAAGCAGAGGGGTGCTGGATTCTCTTGACTTTCAGGTCCTTTTGTTCTCCGCCCTTCTGCCATAACTGGAGAAGTTCCAGCCCTTCCCTCCCCTGTGTCTAAACTTAGAGATGAGTCACCAACCTACTTCGTGTCTGTCTACCAAACCCCCTTTCTCCAGTGGGTTGTCGCTAATTCAGAACCCAATGATGAAAGTCGGCCAGGTGATGGATGCCTGTGGCAGTGGATGCCAGTTAACCTGCCATCTCCCCTCCCTAGATGGCTCAGAGACTAAGGTACTCTCAGGCAGGTTGTGAAGAACTGGATGCCTACAAAGCTTTATGGGACTTCGTCAAATAACTTGACATTGCCGTCACTTTGAAATTCCCAGAAGGCTTTGCCGGAGTTTATTTCGGGGCCTTGCTCCAGGTCACTAAGCCAGTTTCTTCTCCCACTTACTTATGACGTCCAACTTGACCTTTCAGTCCCAACCCTGTTAGTGGCAAAAAACTGAATAAGGAACCAACATAGAAGCTTTGAATGAATTCTTCTAAACAAATGCAGATATAATTTTTTTATATTGAAAGAAAACAAAAAACAAGACTTGTTTTGGCTAACATTTATCAAATTTAGATGAAAATAAACTGGTTTATAATGTCCGGTTGGTGGAGTAAAACATTGGCATAAGGAGGGTGGAAAGAAACATTGTTCATAGGAAAATGCATGAGAGGATAATTCCAGGAGGAAACATGACTATTCATGACCTGGTGTAACCACAGCCACACCAGCTTGCTTGGAAAGCAATCCAGTGTGCTACAACAAAGACCGTCTGTGATCAAGCAACCAACCAGTGGCTAAGGTTTTGAGCACTCACCATGTGCGAAAACCTACCTTATCTCAGTTGTTTAAGGGGTCTTTTGTACAGAGGGACTCAGCAGTTTGTTTTGTTTTATTTGCTTTCAAGAACCAAATACTTAAAAAATGTATTTCTTTATGTAAGAACAACCCTGTGTGTTAGAAATTTTAGGAAATAAATGAAAAGAATTAGCTAATCTTCTGCAAGGGAGAATGACAGTGTTGGGCAAGGGGTATAAACTCTCCCCAGATTTCCCAAAATATGAGCCAAAGAGTATTCCTCTGGGAATAGATGCTCTGTGAAAAATGGGCTTTGAAACACCATATTGTGTATCCTCCTATTGGAGAGTCTTTAAGTAAGGCTGGGTTAGGAAAGGCTCTGAGATGTTCTGCTCAAAAGAATCAATGTTTTAAACTTTGTTGTTGTTTCCCTAATTCATCTAAACACAGAACACTTTGTTTTGGGGAGACGGGGAAGGTAGGCAGCATATTCCTTGAGTTCTGGTTGGTACTAGGGGCTGCTCTGCACAGTTGTCTGTTGTTTCTATACAGAAGCACTGATTGTGTCTATTTTGTGAGTCTCTTCTGGAAACATTTTATATAAACAGCCTTGAGTGATAGAGATCATGTCTCCCTCTGCAGGTAGTGTCTCTTTACTGTCTATTATCAGAAAAACAAAATTGCTCCTTCTATGCAACAAGCTCAGTCAAGCTTTGTGATCATTTTGGAGAATTCATGTTCCCAAAATTGAGGATCCTCCTGTAACACTGCTCTTTTAGTTACCTTTGTCTAATTGCTCACACAAAATATCTGACACTCACGATTGAGGAATAAAAGTTTTATTCAGCTCAGAGTTTGTGGGAGGTTTCAGCCCATACTTGCCTGCTGGCAAGGCAGAGTGGCACGTGGCAGAGGGCAACAGTTCTTGGCAATGGGAAACAGCAAAAGCAGCAAGAGCAAAAGGGGAAAAGTGGCAGCAAGCAAACCTCTTCCCTTCCCTTATAGTGTAGTGCAGGATACCCACGCCTCTACACCAATGCACAGTGGGTGTAGTACTCACACCTATAATCCCAACACTCACACCCATATCCCATTGGACCATAAGTCCATGAAAAACTCTAGAAACCTACCCCATGACTGTGTGAGTCTTTGGTGTATCATTTAGACACAAACTGTAACAATAGTCTACTGCATGTTTAGCTGAACACATGGGGCTTTCTGTATCCTCATGGGAATCTAGGCTCAGGCAACCAGTACCAATGCTGGCCTTCTGACTGCTGGGGCCTCTGACTTCAGAGTCTTGAATATTCCACAGGCATCAGTGAAATTATGGCAGATTAAATTTAGTTATAAGTAGTGCAGAATCTTAGCCTCTTCCCAGTTCATGATGGTTGAAGATGAATGGGTCATCTCTTCCAGTTTGTTTCTGTGTAGTGAGACTAGGATGCAGTCAGGTTAGAAGGGCTGAGGGGAGCTATGAAGAATGGAAAAAAACCAGAGGTTCAAAAACATGTGACTCCCAAGTCAAGCACCTTCTCAACACTCTGGAATATTTAAATCTCCTGCAGTTTGGCTTTTAGCCAATTGACTTCAGTGTCTATAGCCTTCCTTTTAGGCTTTATTTTCTAGACATCAGTTCTATTTTGCTACTGTACCTTTATTTGCTTTATTCTTCTAGGTGTAGGGTTCCCGTTTAGATAATAAAACACTAAATGATGGTGGATCATTAATTCTATAACATGTAGATTTAGAAAGAGGAAAAATATATATAATATTGAATTTGTACTGTATGCCTGGTACTCTGCTAGACACTTTTCAGGAGTTTTCTAATATAATTTGTCTGTGTTACTCAGAATTTTTGTACTGTTAGTCTCAAAGTTATCTTGGTGTTATACTGATAGCATTTGTAAAGTGCATAATAAATATGAGCTACTATACTAAGCCTGGGATATTTAATCTTTTTAATGACCCTGGATTCTTTGCTACTATTATCTGTGATTTATCCATGAGGAAACTTATGACCAGAGAGGAAGTTATCTCCCCCAGATCAGTTGATTAGTAGAGATAGGATTTAAAAAGAGGTATGTACGTATGGCTTCCATGTCAGATTCTTCCTTCTTTCTTCCTCCAAGCTGAGGCTTTGTGAAGATAATGGTACTCTTTGGTTGGAGGTGAGAGTGACCATGTATTTCTAGTCTGATGTAACCCTTTTGGAGAGGAAGGGGAATGATTTAATAATGACACCAGAGCAACACTCAAAAGCCCAAATTATGATATAAAGGTAGAGGGTGAAGTGACTTCGCTGGGTACAAGTGACAAACTCAAGTGTTAGGATTGATTCCATGAAGATGTGGACTACTGATTTTTAACAAATGTGGTTCTAGGGTATTATGTCTCATTGAGTCAACATGTTGAGCTCAAGTAGTTTTAAATATTTTATTGGGCTTTTAAAAGCATTTCACTGCCAAGAGTAGGCCCATCCTTATTGATAGTTCCAGTACAGATAAAATGGATCACTGCACATACTTTTCTCACACCTCAGTGTTTAAAGATTTCTGCAATATTAATAACATTTTAAAAGCAGACAGGAGGAAATTATTCTCCTCTTTGTTCCCCCACCCTCTCAAACTGAAAAACATGACTGACTTGGCTTTACATGGCCCACATTCCTCATCTGAATGAATCCCAGCTGAGGGTGGAAGGTTGCAACACTGTTGGCCTCCCAGTGTGTCCTCTGACAAAGGGCATGAGTTCGGTGGGTGTGATGACAGAACGCTACTTAACATGCAGGTCTGTAACTGTGGTAGTTCTCGTCTTGTGGTCTACACACAGTTGTTTAATTAGCCTCTACCGGGACCTGATAATGGCTTCCAATTGATTTTCTCTACTGCACTACTTGTTAGAATTTTTTTTTTTGACATTCATTTTTAGGCTAGCTTTGGTAATACATTTTGTACATTTTTCCTTATTGATAGATTTGCAAACAGCATATTATGTGAAATGATTTTATGGTGAAGTAATGTAACTTTTGGAGATGAACAGTATGTTTTAGCATGTTCAGGTCTAGAGAATGTGAGAAGTAGCCTGTTGCTTGTTTGGCCCAGCATTTGCCAAATGTAAACTCAGAATGGTGGGCGTATAAGTTTTGTACAGCTCTGGGAGCACCCTCTGAGACACAGAATATATGTGCAATAGTCTTCTCTCTCTTTTTAAAATTTCACTCATATTTATTGGTGTAGCTCATTTTGTTTTCTACTTTTCTTAATAGTTTTTGACGATATTTGAAAAAAGATTCAGCTGGGTAATTTATCACACTGAATTTTTTATCTCCTTTTTCTGCCATGATTTATCTTGTTCCTCTCTCAATCTTGCCTTTTGAATGATTGTAACATTTACCTTTATTTCTTTGGAGAACTGAAAACATTTACAGCCATGACTGTGTCTTGGAGTGCAGCTCTCCAGCCCCACCCTTGGGGGCAGTGACCGTGCAGTGTGGTGGGGTGAGGTCGGCACTAACCCAGCAGGCAGGTGAATCCTTCCTGGGCTCCTGCTTCTTCTTCATGGCCTTAAGCCTCCATTTCTGCTATCCTAAATGGGGCCTTTTATGCTCAGTTTTCAGGTTTTCTTTCCTACCTTTAAAAATATGTTTAATTAAATTTGTCTGTAGGTTTAATAACATCCTCCCTGGAAGGTGGTTCGCTGACAAATGAGTGACTATCTTTACTATTTTCATGATTTAACAAATATTATAGCATTTCAATTTTGCTTCCCTTTGACAGTCATGTTACAGACTAGGTTTCAGAGAGTAATTTCACTTGCCAAATAGCAAGACTTAAACACTTAGAGTTTCTTCAAGTTTTAGCTACTTTAAAAGCTGTTGAGGACATGTGGTCTGGGAAATTTCACATCTGCAGCCCACATAAGCCAGGACAACAGCTGGGCCCAGGGACAGGGCCTCATACCCGCTGCCTCTGCAGGGAGTTTTCTGTTGCCAGCCACATCTTCTGAGGCTGCCTTCTGCATGAGAAGGAGCCTTGTCTTAGGGGGCTCTTTGCTGCACTGACTTGAGATCCTCAAGGAAAGCGTCTCTACCCCAGGAAAATTCATCTCAGAATACCTGTGCAGAGTGTTTTTACCGACCCTCAGGGAGTGATGTCATAGTAGTTGAGTGGATTAACGCAGAGCCATTTGTGTGGTAGAAATTACTACTACGTGTGTTTAAAGGAATTAACAGTAGGATAGAACAGAAGAGCAAATCAAGTATTATTTGTGGGCCACTTGCCCAGAGAAGATGTATTTAATAATATCCCTAAAAAACTCATTCGTTTGTCAAACATTTGTATCAGGAATTATTTCTTAAATCACTCTCAGAAGTCTTTATTTTGCAGTATGACTCCATTATTGTGTAATTTGATCAATCTTCTGGTTCCTTTGTGATAAACCTGCTAGCTGGTATCATCCAATTCCCGCTGTTCTTTTTGACCCATTAGACCACAGTATTCAATCATTAAGGCAACTTTTATTTGTTGTTTTATAAGGAAGAATTAAGCATAAAAATGATCCAGGAAAAAGTTGTATATTCATCCAAAAAGGAAGATAGCATGACATAAAATTGAATCTTTTTTTATCAGATGTATAGGACAGTTATTAAGAGTTCACCTAAGCAAAGTTCTGTGGTAGCATGCTTTTCATTTTCTATGAAATTTCTCTGGGCTAGCATGTAGAACTTTATCCTCTTAAAGTTGTCCTGCAGGACTTCTGAATCAAGGGTTCTTTTTCCTGCTGGTCTCCTCCCTCCCTCATTCTTCCTAGAGGCTCTGATTTATTCTATAATTCAGGTCCTCAGTTGAAAAGGAATTGACATACATGGAATAAGAGGGCTTCTCTGTTCCTTGTGACATGTTGCATCAATCACCAGCCACTTTACTAACAGCCTGGTAGCTGTGAACCATTTCCTGCAGGGCCACCTTCTAGCTGACTGTTCATTCTTCAGGAGCATTATAGGGTGTAAGAAATACCACTACCATACTTTTTAAATGAAAATATATACTTTAGCATAACAGTAGCTAGCTGTGCATCTAAGTACTATGCTTGGGAAAGACAGGAAGCAATCTTTGTTTTCACCCACTTGGTATACGAATGGCAAGGTGTGCGCACATGTGTCACATTAGCAATGGGTGAGTTTTATTCATGTTTCATGCCATGTTACATTTTTGTATATTTATAATTTTTATTATTCTTGTAGAAGTAGCCCAATTCAGTACAATGTTGCATGGAAATCAGCTTTTACCACTTTGGGAGGAGGTTGAAAGTGAGTCATTAGGCGATTTACCTGCCCATGATGACTTGGATCATTTAAACCAAAGAAGTTTTGACAGTGAAATGAAGCAAAATATGACAGATAGAGAAGTACAGAATGAGGACCTTGATTCAGATGAGGAAGAAAGCAGTAATGTAAACATTTAACTAGTCAGAATGCTACAGAACGGTCATGTACACCTGAATGGTCCAACATTAGAACTAGGTCAGAAAATGTTAGGTTTCACCTGTACCTATTGGATAGAATCAAAAGGTAGGCAATTTTGGAGGAAAACAAATCTCTTTATTGTCATTATTGTTCTAAAAATCTCAAGACTACCTCTGTCACTTCTCCATAAATCATTTAGATTCTGAGGATTAGCAGGATACAGTCTTGCTATGAAGGATTTTACTTCAGATAGTAAAGTGTCATGAGAAATATAATTTTGAGTATTACTATGTTGGGAGTGGCTGAAGCTGGAAAGTAATTATATGTTCAAGATGAAGCCAGCCCAAGAACATGGAAGCCCCTTTAAGCATGCTGTTGCAGCTTGTTACCTGATTGCTGGGTAGAGAGGCTGAACTTAATAACCTCTCTAGGGTATAAACAAATGCTCTACTGTTCTTGCGCAGTCCCTCTCCTCCACTCAACAGAGAAAGGAACTCCACCTGACCCAGGTTTTTGTCTCTTGTCTATCTTTTCCTCATTCTCCCCACTGTTCCTTCCCTGGGTACAGCAAGCGCCTAAAGGATCCCTACATTACCATTGATGCAGATAGAACAGTTTAGCTGTATTTAGCAGTGTAGTTCACACCATCTTGTAGCATACCATCCATTACAAACAATTTCCAACATTGAATTGCAGTGTTGCCATTCTATACAATAGGTTTCACCCGTGGCAAAAAGACCTGCGAAGAGAAAAAAAAAATCTGATAATTTGGCTACTAGTCACTTATTTTTTCAAAGCTTTGTTTCAAACTTTCAAGCAATTTATATATGTCTGAAAACATGACAATTTACAAACAACTTGAATCATTTCATAATTATTTCAGTTTTTGGTAATATATGCCAAATAAACCTTCAAAATACTATATAAAAATATATGGCCTGGTAGATGGGAAATCAGCCACCAAGTCATTATTCATGAACTAACAACTATGTAACATTGTGAGCGGTCTTGTTATACCTATTTTAAAAAGTTACCAAAATGTGACATTTGACAATTGGTTCACTAGTTACCTATTGATGTTACATTTGTTAAAAGGAACAGTTGACTAGTACAGAGACTATTCACAAAAACAGAGTGGAGATTCCTGAAAAAAACTTTGCAAGTTCACAATAGAGAAATGTATAGTACAATCTTTGGATTTCAAAAAGACATAATATTGCCCTCCTATATGGTGAAAAAACCTAAAATAGTACTGATATGTTAACATTATATCATGATGATATTGTTGATAGTGGAGTGAGGTGAAATCTTGTAATCCCACCACTCAAATGTTGAGGCAGGAGGGTTTCATGAGTTCAAGGTCAGCCTGCACTACATAGTGAGTTCCAGACTAGTATTGACTACAATACAGTGAAGAAAAACGAAGTAATATTGATACTGTCAATGTTACATCATGATGATAACCTTGATAGGGTGAGCATGGTGGTGAATGCCTGTAATCCCAGCACTCCAGTGCCTAAGGCAGGAGGATCCTGTGAGTTCAAGGTCAGTCTTTGCTACAGAGTGAGTTCAAGGCTAGTTTGGATTACAGAGTAATACCCTGTCTCAAACCTCCTCCCAAACAACGTTGACAGTCTTCAACATAAATGAATCAAGAAATAGTCACATTTTACAACAAAACAAAAGGCAGAGTAGGTTGTTGATGAATTATACAGCAAACCATGCTGTCACTCAAAACATAAAGTCTTGGCTAGTGGTTGTTTTACTTGATTCTAGTTGTGTCAGTCATAAACAGTTTTATAATTTACATAGAGAATAACCAGAACAAAATATCATGGAGAAATTTTCTTAGAGGATTAGAGTTGGAATTGATAAAGGATCAATTATGATAGAGGAAGAACAATATGTGTCTGCCCACTGACCTCTCCAAAATAATTCTGGAGCAGACCGGTGAATAGACAGGTGGAACATCTCAAGAACCTCATAAGAAAACAGGAAGATCAGCAAGATGTCAAATTGGTCCTACCAAAAATACAGGAAAACAAAACAGTGTAAGCAGTGCTTGTGTATTGAACATGCTGTTTTTATGTGTGGAAACTGCCCTAGGTATGGTAATTGAATTAAAGAATATTTCTGTAGTAGAGTTTTGTTTGTATTTTCCTTGTGATTCACATAGGAATTTTTGTGACAGTCTTTCTTTCTTTTGAGGAGAGGGGTAGCAGGAATCGAACTCAGGACCTCAGGCTTGCCTGGCAGGTGCTATACCCCTGAGCCAAATCCCTGGTTTTCACATTGGAATTTATTCATTTTTATTTTTTAGATTTAATAAGCAAACAAACAGTTGATATAGAAAATGTTGATGTCTATTCTAAACTCATATATTTGATATTTTATTTTATTGATATTTCATTTTTCTTCTACATACGCATTGTATAATAGGAAGCTCCTGACAAAAGAGGAAGACAATAGAAGTGACAAATACAATCTACCAAAAAAGATAGGAAAGCAAAACACATGTGTTAACAGTGTGAGACTTCTGTATGAACATACTGTTGTCATGTGTGAAGACAGCCTTAGTTGTGATAATTGAAGTAAAGATTAATTTTTGTGGTAGAGTTTTGTTTGTATTTTCATTTTACTTCACAAAGGGATTTATATTTGTTGTTATTTTTGAGATTTTTGTAAATGAGTAAAATTGAGTGTGAAAATGTTGGTGTTTTTTCTAAATACTCATTACATATTAAAAATTTAATATCTTATCTCATTGATATCTTTTTTTGTGTTATGTAAACATTGTTTAATACAAAAAACTCTTAAAATTAATAACTCATCAGTACAAATACTCCTGAAATCTAAACATGAGCAGTATATACCCCCCATAGTGCAACTTTCAAAAAATTTACCATGATTCCCCCACGATAAGATTTTTGAAAATGTTGGCCCTAATGAATTCTTTTATATTTTGCTTTTTCTTTCAAGTAATATGTATGGTTTTATACTAATTGCAGTGGTGACAATTAAAATGTTGCATTTCCTAAGAACACAGTCTCTTATTGATGAGTACAAATATTTACATGAAAATATGTGTATATTAATCAGTAAGTTATCACCAGTTACAGCCATTTATGTATTGCCTTTCATGTGACACATTATCAGAATACAGTTTTGTGGATGAGCATGCAGTCTGTTGAGAATTACAACAGCCTTATCCTATTCCAGGAGAGGTAGATGGATTGCTACAGGATACTTGAATTTGACATTTTTTTCGGGTTTTCCTCTATTTATTTTCCATAAATTTGTAACATCAGGCCATTGGTTGGTGCAAACCATGTATTTCTCATGCTGCTCCAGTTTCTTTCCATTAGTGCCATCAGCATTAGTATTCCATCTAGGGAGGCTCAGTTATGTCAGAGCTTTGGAGCAGCTTGTCCCTTTCACAGTTGACACACAGTGAGAGCAGAGATGTCTTCTGTAGAGTAGATCTTTTTATTTTGTTGTGTCAACTGGAATGAAATAAGCTGGTATGAGGCAGATATAAACATCACCTTTTACATAATTGTATCTTTTACAAATAATTATTGTATGAAATCTGAAAAAACTAAAATGCATAAGAACTGGAAATGTATTAGAAGGAAAATAAAACCACCTGTAATTTTATCCCTCCATTAACATATTGGTTTTTCTTCTAGTTTCGTTTTGTGTTGCAATACTAGAGCGCAAACCCAGGGGTGCCCTACCACTGAGCTATATCCCCAACCCTTTTATATGTTTCATTTTGAGAGAAGATCTGACATAAAATTTTCAGGTGAAATTAAAACTTGCTGTCACAAGCTCTTGCCTCAGCTTCCCAAGTACTGGTATTACAGGTGTGTACTATCACACCTAGGTGCCTTCTGGTATAAAAAATATTTTTTAAATGAAGTGTATGATAGATGTGGTAGCACATGCTTGTAGTCCCAGCTACTTGAAGCTGAGGCCAGGAGGTTCACAAATCCAGGACAGCCTGAGCAGTTTAGTGACTTAGTAGAATATCGTCTCAAAACATAATAAAAGGGCTATAGATGTAGCTCAATGATAAGAACCTGGTTCCATCCCCAGGACCTGAATGGGTCGGAAAAGGACTGAGGACAGAGCTCAGTGATAGAGCCTTGCCTAGCATACTGAGGCTCCAGATTCAATACCCTGAAACCAAAAAATAAATTATTAAAAAATAAAGTTTATATTGTACATATTTTTGAGTATTGATTTTTTTAGCATGAAGTCATACATATTTTATTACATAGCATTTTTAATTCTTAATTTTTGATATGAATAACTTCATATTTTCATAATTTTCAATTCTATTTTTCAGTAGTTTTACTTTAACAATAATTTTGCACATCTTTGTTTATAAATTTTTGGTCATATGTTTGATTATTTCCTTAGGACAGATTTCTAGAAGTGAGATTATTGGGCCAAAAAAAAAAAAAAATTGGAAAACACCCCATCCTTCTGTTTTGCTTATGTTGGTGTGGTCATTTGTGATGTAAGATTGTGTATTCATACAAGTTAGGACAGCATTAGTTTATAAAAACAATCAAAGTGATTCACTGGATAGCTTCCAAAGGCTAAAAGCTGCCTGACATTTTGGTGGACCCTCTTTTCTTATCATGTAATTTTGGATGACTTAATTTGCTATATCATATAACTGAATGTATGAGCAGACAGATAGTATGTGTCTGAGCTTTCAGATAGATAGTAGGAGTCCTGAAGCCACTGTGAAAAGTGAGAGCTGCTGTCTGTGGCCTCACACATAATTTGTGAAATGTTACTGTGTTTTATGTGTGTTCTTACCTCTGTCACAGAATCTTTTCATGGTCTAGGTTTTAAAATTAATAATTATACCAAAATTAGTAGAACTCCAGGAAATCTAATCAAAACAAGTTACATTTGAAATAACATACTTGTCCATTTACTTATTGGATTTTAAGTAATGGAGTCTAAAATGTTCAATGATGGTCATAGCATAATATGATCTGAAGGTAATGCAATATTGCAACTTTGACCTTACGAAATACTAAATTCAAAGTAAATGTTTCAATAAGAATGTTTTGACTCCATTACTTCCTTTTAGCTCTCTATCATCTTTCACATTTTAAAGAATAGTGGGAAACCTCACCTTTCCTATAGGCACTACAATGAGGAATGATTTTTCCTCCTCTGTCCACGTTGCTGGAGACATGTGTACTGCATTATAAAGTAACCCTGAACCCCATCCATATTAAATGCTGCATTTTGAGGTCATCTGATTGCTGCTCTTTCTGCTTGAGCACTGCTCTTTAAGTGTCGCATCAGTAGATTTCCAGTAATGGTAAAGGAGGAAGTCAAGAATGATCAGAATACTTGGACTCGTTTAAAGATTGTGTCTATGAAATTTCCCAACACTAAAAGGTCTTTGTCATTTCTTGATGCTTTTTTATCAAGCCCTGGTTATCTCATCTGTTAATGGAGGATGCTGATGTCATTACCTCAAAATTATAATGGAGATAATGATTGAAATACCATATGTATAGAAAATCCTTAATGAAAATTTGTATCTTACTTGTACATAAAATGTAAGGAACATTAGGGCTAGACTGAAAATTCATATATATTAAACATCTAACACTCAAAAAAGTAACACCTACAAAATGTTTTTTTCCTTTTCTTCAAATGTTGATACATCTCTAGGTACTGAATTAAATGCTAAGCTTAGTATTTGGGTTTGAAATTGTTAGAATCGGTTTTCCTTATTTGCAGGGACCAAGATTATAAATATGAGATGTGATGGAAGAGTACAGTGAATGTTTAAATTTTTTTAAATTATTACAGGAAAAGACGCACTGCTTTTAATTGCCCTAAAATACTCCCTCTTGCTTGAAACACACTTAGCCCATTGTTCTCAACACTTCTGAAGCAGCTCTATAAGGCCTCTTTTATCAGTGTCTTTAGTTGTGCTGTTATAGCTGCCTCAATTTCCTGAATTGATTTAAAACATTTACTTTTTACGGTCAATGAGGAAGAATCAGAAGTTGCACAGTACCAGATCTGGTGAATAAAGTGGATGAGAGCATGAGGTCATGTGTTTATAAGCCCATCTTTCTGTTCGATGGCATTCTTCAGCAGCATGCCCTGTATTTTTCATCATACCTTGTAATGACACTCATGAAAGAGACCTTCCACAACTGCTCCAGAATGTGGCAAGAATGATGTGGTAAGAGTGTTCACAGCAAGGGGGAACATTTTGAAGTGGACTAATGGCAATGTGTTGTGTCTTGTACTGTAAATTTTTTTTAAAGTTTAAATATCCACCATATAGTTTGATCATACCTCACATATGGTTCAGAAAATCACAGTTTATGTTCATTAAGGAGACATATTTTCCAAAAAAGCTGTCAAATTTATCCTAAGAATATTTGGTGTGTTCTCTTGTAACACTGATGTTTTGAGCTCTTGTGCTGCTGTCACAGGAATACTTCAGTGCTCAGAATTCCTGGTGTGATCTGTGCACTCATCACAGTGAAGCAGAGGTCCTGTGAAGTTGCTAGTGCATTCTTTGAGCCCACGGTAGTACAAAGTGCTCCCTCCCGGGAAAAACCTGGCACTTGAGTCCTCCCATGACCTGTAGCAGCTCCCCTATCCTGGAATACAGAGTTCGTGCAGGGTGCTTGGCTAGGGCCAGATAAGTGAGCCCCCAGCTTTCTTTTTTTTTTTTTTTTTTTTTTTTTT
>NW_004955560.1:325488-347531 GCF_000276665.1 Chinchilla lanigera
TGCGCTTGCCAGGCAAGAGCTTTTGCCGCTGAGCTAAATCCCCAGCCCAAGCCCCCAGCTTTCACAGAGACTGCTGTGCTGAAAGTGGAGTCCCCATCACTCAAGGCTGTGGACATCAACGGGAACTGCTGGCTTGCCAACAGTTGCTACTTAGTGCCTTCCTGAGCCCTGGTGATGGTGAGACTTGTAGCAAAAACGTGCCACTCCTGTTGCTCTTAATGTGAACATAGGTCGTGTTTTTGCATTATGGAATAAGGTACTCTAGTACACTTGAAGAAGGATGCCCGGCCACCAGTTAAAAGTGTTAGTTTGTGGCTATTAATGATTGGACTAATGTTGCTTTAATTGATCATTGTCCCTACTTTAAATCATCAAACTTCCCACTTCAGATGATCCTTGCTCAGAAAGTTAGTTTCTTATGTATCATACCATTGACACTTGTGACTTCATGGCTCTGTTATGGTTTATGTCTGTGTGTCCCCTCCAAAGCCTCATGCGACCATGGGGCAGGCTATTAGAGTTGAATGATTGTGCATGTGAGAGCTACACCCACCCTGGGGTGGATAGTTTGCATATGTAAGGGAGAGGAAAAGAGTGCTTGAGGACATTCCTCCCCCATTCCACCCTGGTGTGTGTGTTCTGCGGCCCTGAGCTCTAGCTCTTTGCCATGTACCACTCTGCCTTATAATCTGCCAAGTACGGACTGAAACTTCCACGAACTGTAAGCAAAATAAACCTTTCCTTCCTTAATTTTGGGCATCAGGTATTTTGTCCCAGCAGCGAGAAAAAAGTAACCAAGACAGGTTCATAACCTCAAACTGTCATTCTAGAAATAATGATTGAAAACATTAAAGTTTTCAAGTCCAAGCCAAAGCTGCTGTATTTACTGCAATTTCTTAAGATCTGTGTATTTGCCAGGACCATGCTCTGCTGCTACCCCTGGGGAAGTGAGGCTGTTCACATTGTCACCAAAGCCTTTAGATCCACCCTGACCATAGCATTTGGGACCTCCTATTCAACTAGTGCATTATACTTCTGCTTTGTTAACAAAATGTGAGCTGCTCAAGGGGAGAAGACCTGTCCTTTTAATGATACTCCTAAGTATTCAGAAGTGACCCCATTGTAAGTGTAAGCCAGTAAGCGTCCCCAGGTTATCTCGAATTGACATAGACATGCAATATGACACAAAACACTTAAGTTATAAAACATTAACCATCTGAGATCAATTTTGTGTAACTTGTAGCTCTGATAGGATGTATGTCACATGAACTGCAGTCGTGAGATTTGCACATAAGCAAGGAAATTTAACATAGGATTTAAAATATGAGGAATTAAATAAAGGAAGAAATGGCCCACAGCTTGTAAGCATCCCTGACACTTCTGGAATCCATCTCTGTCCATCATGATCTTAGCTCTGCTTCATGCCCATCCCTAACATGTAAGCCTCTTTAGAAGGAGAGTTTGGGAGCATGTAATTTGCCGTCAATTCTCTTGAGGTAAATTGAGTTGGGATAATGGAAACTTGCTGTGGCATTAACCTTGTAGAGTGAGAGCAGAGTCTGCTCCTTGTGAAAGGTGCTCAGCTGACACCTCCCTGCCATGGGGTCTTCTCTCCTGTACTGACCTGACATTATCCACTGAATAAACGAAGGCCTCCATCAGGGTAACCCCAGCGTATTTCTAATGGATACTAAGAAACATCAGAGTGGTGTCTGTCGGATTTATTCTCAGTTTCTCTGGGAAAATTATTTTGCATTTCACACAAATTCTTCAGGTAGAAACACAAACTGATTTATACTGAAAATTACAATATGAGAAGTAAGTGCTTAGATGACTGTTCATATGTTTTTAATATGCCTTCAGAAATAACCTGTGTACTTTAGCAAATAATACATTAGTATTTTTGCTAGATATTGTTAGGTTCCAAAACACAGAATTTAAGAGGGAACATGCTCTCTTCTTTAGCAAGTCTAATCTACTGGAAATAAAATATAAAAACTATGTTGTAATACTTTAGAATTAATTCCACAGTAAACATAGTATGTTGGTTTGTTCTTTTAAAATGCCACAGAACTAAACCAATCGGTTATCTATATATAAAGAGTATAATTAGATACTTATATCATGTCATGACAAAAATAAATTCTAAGTAAATATAATCCTAAAAGGGAAAGGTGTTTATAAGAGTGGACTGATTACGTATCTTTATAACCCCAGGATAGAAAAGGACTTCTAACAAATTGTAGAAAGCACAGCCAACTCTAAAAATTTGATGAACTTGACTAAAATATAAATTTTTGTACAGGGAAAGAAATTCTAAACAAAATGAAGACATTTTTCATCCTGCCAATGAGGAGTACGTGAAGAATCCCACATAAACAGGAAAAACACATCCAATAGAAAAAGCAAACAATGGGCAAGTGTAGGAAATCCTAGGAGAAAACAAGTAAGCAGCCAAAAGGAATGTGGCAAGATGCTTAATCTTGGTAGTAACAGAAGAAAGATGATTTAAACCCACCGTGAAATTCCATTTGCATTAGACTGAAATAAAAAATAATAAGGAAAGGGGTGAGGTGCTGGCACACGTGAGGAATGGGCACTCCTGTTGCTGCTCACTGCGGTGTGGATGGGAGCGATATTTGGAGAGCAGTTAAGGGAACAAAATCTCTGGGCCTGGTGGCTCAGCCCTGTAATCCCAGTACTCTGCAAAGCTGAAGGAGGAAATCACAAGTGTAAGCCCAGCCTGGGCCATTTAGTAACAGTGAGACTGTCTCAAAATAAAAAATAAAGGGCTGGGGATGTAGCTGAGGGAACACCACAAACAAACATCAACGAAGTAGGTCTAATAGGTTAGGTTAAGACATTCTTAGACATGTTCTGTTGAGAAAAGGGAACACAGCAGATGTCACTTCCCAAAGCATGTGAGTCTGCTTGTCACACTGATAGCATCTATCACTGTTGCGGTCCTCAGTTCATGGATTCCGAAGACTGACACCCCTGTGGAGTCTCCTGGGACCTCAGTCTGTAACATTACGTGGATGTCCGCAGGATTTCAATCCATGTACCAGTGCTCGGCATGTAAAAAGCAAGAATGGAACCAGAGGCGCCAAGCTCAGGGCCAATTCACACACAGGCAGAGCAAGCACACCTTCAGCCAGCTTTGTGGACCATCCAGTCTGGGAGTTGGGCAGCTCGGACCCCAGCTCAGCCCTGAGCCATGGGAAGGCTGCTCTTGACTTTCCTCCCCTCAATGAGATGGAAAAGACCATTTATTTTTCTTCTACAGCCACTCACATGGCCCTGCTATGGATATATTTGCTCTTCCATTTTTTTTTATTACTTTTTTTCCCTAACAATTTTACATTTTTATTTAAAAAGAATTCTTTTGAGCTGTTAGTGATTGAGCCCATGGAATGCTGAGCTACATCTGCAGTGCTTTTAATTCGTTTTTATTTTGAGACAGAGACTTGCCACATTGCCCAGGTAGCTCTGTACTTGAAATCTTCCTGCCTCAGTCTCCCGAGTAGCTCATTCTATAGGCATCACTATCAAATCTATTTGTTTCTTACAAGAATTTTCTTTTAGGTGCTCTGGAGTGAGGTGGTTTGATTTTTTGGTGATTGTGTGAGTTCTTACTACCTTTTTCTTAAATCAAATGAGCGTGTCTGTTTCACAGAATCCCAATTTATCATACTGTTTTGGAAGAAAAGCTGTTTCATCTTTTCTGTGCCATCCATGTTTTCATAGATTCCTATATCTTCCTTCCCAGCTATGCCAGACTGAAGTATTACTGCCTCCATGAGGCAGTGCTTGTGTGCACTCTTCCTAAGGAGGCAAAGTCACTTTTTTCTTTCTTTTTTTTTTTTGGTTTTTCTCCGGTACCGGGAACCGAACTCACGACCTTGCGCTTGCCAGGCAGGCGCTTTGCCGCTGAGCTAAATCCCCAGCCCCCAAAGTCACTTTTTTAAGGGGCTTCCTTTCTAGTCTTTTGAAACTTGGCGTAGGTTACAAGAATTGGCTGTGAGGCTGACAAGACCAGCAAAGTGACATGAACATCCAGACCTTTGTGAAGAGCTTGTCTAGAGGAGCCAGCGTGTGAAGGGGAAACTTGGAACCATTTTCCAGTGGTATAGAACCAAAGGCTTTAGATTTCAGGGCTGGCAGTTTTCTAACTATATGATCTTAAAAAACTCTTGAATTTGAGAAAGACTAACAAAAACTAAGCAGCAGTTCCATCCATTGATATCACGGTACAAATAATAAAACATCTCATAGAGTTGTGTTAGTTTATTTGAAAGTGTCCTGTAAATTCACACGTGATACTAGTGCCATCAACATTCCTTTTTACGATATCAAACATTCTCTTAGTCTTCTTTGTTTGTTTCATCCATACATGGTGTCTGTGTGCTCATAGTTTCATACAGAGGGGCTTTTATCCCTACTTTAGTAGTGGCCTTTGTCCCTGAAAGAAAGGGCAGATTATTTGTCTATAAATGCATAGCACCTGGGGCTGTCCTGTGGCAATTGCTCTCCGGGGCACTGAGACTGTGCTTGAGGGTTTTGGGTCAGTAAAAGAAGCTGCCAGATTTTTATATTTCCTTCCTAAAGAAGTCATTTATCAAGAGCCTGAAGGTATACCATGTTAACACAATGTTGTATAAATTAATGTTCGAGAGACATGGAAAATTCTTAAATGTGGAAAAATTCCAGATTCCATCAGTGCATTGCATGAGGTAGGTCCAGCTTATTTGAACACAGGAGATTTCAAAGTAAAGTGTGTTGGAAGTAAAACCACTCAGTCTGGCAGCTTAGTCCTGTTATGGCTGGAGTGAGAAAGAAACAGGAAGACTTTGGTCACAGCAGTGTCTTTGGGCTGTGACTGTGCTCAGCAATACACTGGAGAGTGGACAGTGGGCAGCACAGGTATTTTCAGAGAATAAATGAAGAACTTCAATTTCAACAAAAGGCAGCTAGTTTTATAATTGCAGCCAGATAGCCTGACAGTGAAATGAGAAAAAAAGTAAATTCACGTCTCTAGTTAACTTGTGGGCAATCCCATCACTATTTGAATCTTGTCCTATAAAAAGAGAATACCATTTGTCTCTGGCTGCTTCAAAAGGCTGTTGAGGATTGATCACAATGTGAATGTGATTTGCTACTAAGTCCTAAGATTTTAGGACTTAATTTGAATGTAGTTTAGAATAGTTTAGTAGTATTCTCAAAAACCAGGTTGCCTGTATTACCTAATCAAGAAGTGTGGATTTGTGGTAGTACATTTTTTGTGCAAATATACTCTTCGTTAGACTATTAGATCAACAAACAGACTTTCCTGTGTTATGGTAGGCCCAGAGTGTTCCTAAATAGCCTCACGTGTTCAGAGCTGGAGATTTTGGAAGGTGATTGGATCATGGGCTCAGTATAGCTGACTTGATGTCGGGAGGGGGAGCCTGTTGGGGCGTGGTCATCAGGGGTGTGACTTGGAAGTGTATAGCTTGCTCCTTGGGTTCTCCCTTCTCTCTCTGCTTCCTGGTCACCATGATGTGAGCAGCTTTCCTCCCTGATCCTTTTGCCATGCCCTTCCTGCCTTGGTGCCAGCCAGCTAGGGACTGAATCTTCTGAAAACCGTGAGCTGAAATAAGTCTCTCTTCTTTTAAGCTTTCAATTTAAAGAGGACAGTGAGTGTTCGGTATTGCATACCAAGAATAAGAAAGAGACTGAGACAAAAAATAAGAATCTGGGAGCCAAACAAGATGATAGGAATTAGCAACAGTTGTTACATTACATATTGTTATCTTCAAAGAAGTTGCTCAGATTACCAGAAATTGTGTATCATTTTTATTGTCTTTGTGTTGTTTTGTTTTTGTCTCGCTTATTCTTATTTTTTTTTCTTTTCTCTTTAAAATTAAAAAAAAGAAAGAAAGAATCTGGGAGCTAGAAAAATAAATGAAATTTAAACAATAAAAGGATGTTAGCAGTTAAGGACATAGCACCCGTTATATTCAATGTGACAGTGATATAATTTATGATTTAATAAATGGACATGATTTGTAGTATGTGAGATCAGAAAAATGGTTGGTTTTGAGGAGAAAGGGAGGTAAACTGGACAAAGAAATGAAAGATCTGTAGGGTGATGGGAACATTCCACACTTTGAGTAGGGTGTTGGTTGTACATTTGTCAGAACTCACTGACCCAAACACTTAATATCCATGTATTTCCTCATACTTTAACAAAAATAATGAAGGCAGAAAAATGTTTAAATGGAAAAGTTGCTAGGCATAAAAGCAATAATCAAGTGGATACAGATCATCAGAGTAAAAGATCAGAGTATCTGATCTTGGTGGGTAGCAGAGGACAGACTGGCTACACAAAGGAAGAGGTCTTTAAATTCCGGAAGCCATATGGCCAGGGCTCAGAGGGAGCACACTGTGTGAAGCAGGACACCAGATTCATTTCCAAAATGTTCCAATGGAGGAACAGTGGTTTAATGAATCTAAGCATAAAGTAAAAATTGCAATAAAGCAAGTAAAAACTAATAGTTATATTTTGTTGGATTATTTCTACATTAATTATATTTTCTTTATGCATTCTTAGTAAGAGCTCAAGTGTTGTAGATAAACAGCCCAAAGTATAATATTCACATTTAGATTGCTACCTATAATATCTTTATTAACAAGAACGCTAGAATTCACTTAGTTATCAGCTTTTTTAACTGAATCTAATGTGTGCGTTGATGAATTTCGCTTTATCTCATTACTTTTTTGATTTTTTTCTAAGAATCCGTTATGAGGAGTTGGACTCATCTTGCAGAAATCAGAAAGTTCAATATAAGCGGGACTTGGTAGTGTAAGCCTGTAATCCCTGAGTTTGGAAGGCTGAGGCAGGAGAGTAACCTTGAGTTCCAGACCAGCTTGGGCTACTTAATGAGTTCAAATCCAGGCTGAACCATATAATGAGATCCTGTCTCAAGAAACAAAAGAAATTAGTTTAATATATGTTAACAAATTCCTTTTACACTCTGTCTCAACTTAGAGATTGCACATTAGTTATAGGAATGTTTTTAGCCAACCTTGGCATATACTTCTAAGAGATTCTCCCATCCACTCAGTTTGGTTGAATCCATAAACTCTTGGTCTAAGCCCTTGAGTACTAACTGTTATATTACATTCCTCAAAGAACAAAAAAGATATTAAGAGAATAATAGTTTGCATAATTCAGTGGAAATATAAAATCTATGAAAAAGAGCAGTGTGGTTTGTAATATGTAAGCTATATGTATAATGCAAGTATGAGCTTCTTCAAGGATCTCAAGAAAACTATCAGTGACATGCATTTGAAATACTTCAGAAATATTTCATAGTTGTTAAATTTGTAGTGTAAACTCCAGAAAACTGAAGTAACACAAGTAATTTAAATAGAAATGTGTCCATGTGATCTGGTGAATTCCTGTTTTCTTATGGTTGGTGAGGAAAAGGTAGTTAGCACTTCACAGAGTCGCTGATGATGATGGGAGCTTCCCAAACTTGCAGATCATCATCTCTCAGAAAAGGCAGGTGCATTTAGGGAAGTGTGGTCCCCTACAGTATCTCGCTTTGGCATTTATCAAATTTCAGTTAAGTGAAGTCAAGCTAGCAATAGAAGCTGCTTTCACTTGGATTGATCCTTGTCCAAGCTTTACACTGTGTAAATATAGGCAGAAATTGTTTAAAAATCCTCCTAAGAATTCACTTTGAAAACTAAGGAAGTCTCATGGAACCATAAAGCATATCTGGTATCTTCTATGTCATATATGAAAAGTCATTAATGGAACTGGCTTTGATGACTGGTTCAAGGAATGAGTCTCATCATTCTGCCATCACACCTTTTTCCATGAATAAATGGGTAGGTCATGTATTCATTTCTGGGAAAAAATGACTGTTTGGTGGTAGAGCTAACAGGGCTATCAAGAATTTATGAATTGGAGGTTTATTTGGTAAAAATGGAACTTGTTTTAAGCCATATAACTTAATAGCCAAAACTTTGAATATGTGACTGTTCTCTGACTTGCTTGATTTGGCCTCAATAGAAAGGGAAATGGGAAAGGAGACTTACTAGTTGTTATGTCGGCTGGCTCATAAAGAGAAAGATGGAAAATGTCTTTCCTGCACTTTCTGAGATTGGGTGTGTGGAGGACTGATTATTGTCACTGGGATTCTGCTGTGTTCATACCCTTCATCTCCAGCCTAGAAACTCTTATATTCTTCTTCCCTATGGATTCTGTGCCTGGGAAATGGGTTGTCTTCAAGGACAATATGTCATCTTTACATACTTCTACTACTGCTATATAGAACTATGTATAGAAGTTTGTGTTCAATGTGAAATAATCCCTGTGCTTCATAGAGACCTGACCTTACTTCACTTTAGAAGCCACACTACGCATAAACGGCTTGTTGATTCTCCATTTTGACCTGCAAGGAATCCATGCTGCTCGTTCTCTCACAGTCCTTTTAGAAAGTATGCACCTATCATCAAACCAAAAAGGACTACATGTGACACCGGCTCCTGCTCTGTGTGATCCTGGTTTATAACTTTGTAAACTTGACTTTTCTTGACACAGTTTAAGGGAGTGAGTGCCTTACAAAAGAAGTCATCAGCAGAGGCCTGCAAGTTGTGGAAGCAAAGAGCTTCAACCACACTCTCCATGGTAGTAAAAACCCAGCTAGGGTGTTTGATGAGCTGTCTGAATTGGTTCTATGACCTCTGGGATACTTTTGTCTTAACCTCCTTGGGTTTGAAAGATGAGTGCCTTCCACTTATTTCCTCCCAATGCAACCCTGGCCTAAATTTCAGCTTTTCCTGTTGAAGACTGATACTACGGCACAGTGTACTGGGTCAGCATCTGACCTTGCCTGACAGTGCCCACCTGAGTGGTGCCTTTGGCCAAGGACTGAGAGAAGTGATTCTCAGGTCGGTCCAGTCTGCATCTCCACAGCTCCTAGTAGCAGGAGGGGCCTTCTGTTCTGGCTTAAGGCTATTTTTCTTCATTCACACTTTTGGAAACTAAAACTATTATTCAGGATGATAAAAAATGAAATGTTATGGGAAGTAGTCAAATATGATAGTTTTTCCAGATGACAGATTATTTTAAGTTCTCCTTTTTTTCCCACGTCTAGCAACAGTTGTCTATCCAGAGCACTTCTGGATAGCTAATGAATACCTAATCAGTTCATATAAGTTTGTTTACACTGCTAATGACTTTAATTGGAAATATAATATATCCTGTAAGTAAGGATTAGCCATTATAGAAAGCTGATTTGAAATGGTTGAATGTTCACATTACACTAAAGTGAGAAATAAGCCCTCCTTTGTGCCCTGCATGTCATTATAACACAGCTGTCTTGGCTTCCGGAACGCATGCATGAAGTGTGTGCTGGCTTGGATTCCCACCAGGGCGAAGGCTTAGTGATTTTAAGGATGTTGCTTGATGGGAGGTCAGGCTGACTGCTTGTCCCAGCAGCTCTAGGCCATGCTTCAGAGGCTGACCCTGGTGGAGACTGGAAAGCCCAGTGCTGTCTCTTCCTCCTCAAGGTGCTTCCAGCTCTCGCACAGCTAAAGATAGAGCTTTATCAATTCTGAGGACCTTGACAGATAAACTGAAAATCTTGCAGAAAATTCTACTTAGGAGCAGGTGGTGGCTGGTTTGTTGCTTCCAAAACTGTTGCATTTTCCACAGCATGAGGTTCTCTGAGGAAGTGGAGAGCATGGAGTGTATCTTTCCCTGTGTTTAGCAAAATTCTGTATGCATTGGAGGAAGTAACAGGACAGAGAAGATCAGTTGTCAGTTTTTTGGCATTGGTCTCAGTTGGAAATGTATCCACATTGGACGCACACCCTGTGGGAGGAGGCACAAGCCTGGATTTTCAGATCTTTAGTGTACACTGACTGCCCACTTGTCTCAGATGCCAATAGAGCCTGAACTCCACTAATAGTCCTATCAGAATTTATGGTTTTAGTTAGTGCTCTGATTAAGAACCATCTTGAGTGGTCTGTTCAGTCTTATTATTTCTCTTTTTTTGGAACCAGGAATCAAACTCAGGACCTTGCATTTGCCAGGCAGGCACTTGTGCCACTGAGCTATATCCCTGGCCCCCAGTCTTGTTAATTCTAATATGCAATTTTGCAGAATGTGACGATTTTCAGGAATGTCGGTACCTATACATTTAGATCAGAAATGTTGGTGTACTATAGTGAGTATCTAGTTAGTACACTGCTTGTGTATTGATTTATAAAATTAAATCTGGCAACACCACTTCAGTAACCAGACTGCAAAACATAAAATGTGTTTTTCTGCAATGTTGGAATGTTCTGTGCTTACTGAATTGCTCATCACTTCGTTGAAACTATTCTAACCCATCTAAACAGTATTGATATTTCTAAGGCAGATAAAATATAATTGCACTATCATTCTTTGAAGTAATATACTAAGAATGAAACCTCCAAATTTAAATTGACCTGATATTAAAGTGAGGCTTCTGAAATATAATTGCTTGAGATTAAAACAGTAGCAATGATAACAAAAGCCTATTATCATAGAGATAGTCATAATACTTTATAATTGAACAAAGCAGGCATGAAAATGTCCTTGTCAGCAAAGGGAACACCCTACATAAACAAAAGTTCCTGGGCTGTTGTGTCTACCATTAAGGTATAAATTGAATTGTATAGTATTGCCATTTGGTTAATATCTTGATAATAAGTATTTAATTATTAATTACTGTTAATAAGATATAATATTAAATCTCTTTTTTTGAAAGTGCTTAACATCTCCTTATAGTGTAAGTTGTTCTAAGCATTCTATCAGTTCTCAAACTGGGTAAACTTGAAATATTGATTAGATATTGCTCAGTGACACAATCATAGCTGACAGTCTTTCTAACAGAATAACAAGGCCCTCAGTTAAGCTTTATTTAAAGCTGATAACCTTGTATTTGTTCTAGTGGAAGTAGACAGGGATTAAATGAGATAACAGCCTAATGCCTGCCTCCCCATTGTCTTGTGTGCATGCATGTCTCCTGTCCATCAAAGAGGAAACCATACTTCCCAGGATCAGGCTCTTTCTCTCCAGCTGCTGGGGTGAGTAGTGAGCAGCATTCCTGAGACTTGGTTCTTTGCCTTTTCTCCTTGGGCTGAAAAACCTTGACCCCCAGATCTGGTCAGGTGCAGCCCCTGGGAGGCCTGCTGGCCTGCAGACAAAGCCCGAATGTGTGCAGAAGTGACTCAGTCTGAGGTAGTTGCAGGCTCAGTTCCCCCTAATTAGTAGGAAAGAAACTAATGAGTTTATAAAATAAGTAAAGAAAAGGTGAAATTATCAAACACCAGAACAAGCCTTTTGAGGCATCCCCCAAAGACCAGGCAGAGATTTTTTTTTATTTTTTATTTTTTTTATTTTAAAGAGAGTAGTAAATGAGAAACAAACAAACAAACAAAAAAATAGAACAATAGTCACATACCAGTATCACAAACATAAACAAATCAGAGCAAGAACATTCAAAGTGGTACAGGGCTGTGTTTCTTACACATTGTTATGAAACAGAGAATCAGGAAAACAAACACTGCGAGAGACGTGCAAGAAGAGATAAAGCAGAATATTCCCTTCATTCCCAGTTGGCAGTCTTCTCCCGTCACTTCTGCTCAGATGACCACGGGCTAATACTGCAGCAGGAGGCCAGAGACCCACAGTGAGCTGCTGAGGCTCCCGCAGGGAAGCAGTCGTGGTAGCCCTCACCAGACAGAGACTCCAGAAGAGGACAGCCGGCTCCCCCCATATTTCAGAGGACACACATCACTGCAGTGAGCATGTGCAGCTCCTAATAAATGAAATACCAGCAACACACAGGCTACATTTTCCGTACTCATGGCTTGAGTTGACTTTGGGTGCTGTCCTGACATGTAAAAAATTTGCATATAGAAATTTTAGATCTGATTTGAATGTTCATTAGACAGTGAGTTACATGTTTCCAGAAAGATTTCCTATGAACATCTTTATAAGTTTTCTCCTACAAATATTTAGTGTTGTTTTAGAGAAATTCACCATTGGGATGTTAAACATCTACATGACGTCTATGGAATAGTTAGGTTAGTGATCCAATAGGGCTGCTGTGGGTTGGGTGTCTATTTGGGAATTTCTGTGATTTTTAATCACACAATGCTTCTTTCATGGCATTTGTCTTAAGTACAGTAAATACATTATCCCAGGGAGTTTCCAAGTGTTTTAGAATCAGCACTGATTCCAATAACAGGGAAAGTTGGATATAATATATGTTGTTCAGAGGGCGGCTGCCTCCATTATATCTATTTTCCATACTCCAGTTATATCCAGGAGGAAGTAGGCAGGCACAGGTTTTATTGGCACTTAGTTAAACAAAAATCTCAATGTCTTTACAGTTTTCATTTTTTATTAGTACATGTTTGCAGTGCATAACGATCACCTTCTTTGTGTGGCGTTGGTCCAGGTCCATGACACACAGTGATTCTTTTTCATCTCTTCCCTCTCCCCTTCCTCTCTGCCCCCTCCATCTCTTGGTCCCCTTCCCTTTGCAAAAGGTCTACCTCAGTGTTTTCTATTATCTTTTATTTATTCTTTGGATTTCTCATATAAGAGTAACCACATGAAGTTTAAGCTTGTGTGTCTTATTTCTTTCACCTAACATGGCCTCAAGGAGCATCCTACATTTCCTACAAATGACGCAAGCTTATCTTTCTTTATAGCAGAGTACTCCATTATGTATAAATGCATATTTATTCACTTGTTTATGGGCATAGGGACTGCTTCCAAGACTTATCTATTGTGAGTTGTGCTGCTGTAAACATGGTATGCTTGTATAACTGTAATAGGCTGTCTTCAACTATTTTTGGAAGATGCTAGGAGGGGAATAGCTGGCTCAAATGGAATAAAGCTTAGGGTGAACTCGTCCCCATTCTGGCCAGTGCCTGGAAGTGGTCACTCTGTACTCTGACTCTTGGCTGCCAGCATTGGCCTCAGCTGCAGCAACGCCTGTGAGGGAAACCAGGAACCATTCTGGTCTCAGCTCTAGTCAGACCTGCGTGTGTGTCTCTAGTGCAAGCCACTGTCCTCCCCGGTTCTAGGCCTTCCTGATGTCTTTTCCCTGAGTGGGAGGGCTGGCTTTTTAGGCTGCATCTCTCCTGGGAGGCCAGCACACACACATTCTGCCTGTGCAGCCTCCATGGCAAGCGCTGCACCCCCCACACACACACACTTCTTTGCTGTTAGGAAGACAGCACCGGGCCTGGCTCGGAGCAAAGGCTTTGGAGTCTCAGGGCTCTGACTGGATTTGAATGCAGGGAGTTCACCTCTCAGTGGGTGCAGCTTCCTGAGCTCTATAGTGTAGTTCTGTGGTTTCCTGGGCACCTCCACACCGCTTTCCAGTGCAGCCACATTTTCCTCGCCTAACAGCAGAGCACATGGCTCTTGTTTCTCTCCACACTTGCCAACACTTACTATTTTCGTTTTTATAGTGGTCTCCTAATGGCACAAGGCAGCTTCACCGTGTGGTTCTGACTGGCCTTTCCCCAAACGTAAACCATGCTGGGTGTTGTTCCAAGTGCTCCTTATCCATTTGAATATCTTCTTTGGAGTAATTTCTGTCTATGATTTTTTATCAGCACATGTTGGTGTCATAACAAATACACTCATCATGAGGAGAGAAATTTCTATTCAAGTTCCATCCCCTGCTTTTTCAGTTGTTGTGTTTTTGAATCAGGGTTCTGTTATGTAGTTCAGGGAGGCCTTGAACTCACCTTATAGCCCAAGCTGGCATAGAACTTATGGTGATCCTCTTGCCTCAGCCTCCCAGTGTTGGAATTACAGGTGTCCACCATTATGCCTGGCTCTCCCTTTGCCCATTTTTAAATTGGTTTCTTACTATTTTTGTTATTGAGTTGTAAGAATTGCTTATACATTTCAGATATATGGTGCACACATATCTTCTCTCCTTCTTAGGCTGCCTCCTCACTGTGTTGGCTGTTTCCGTTGTGTGCAGATGTGGTGTAGTGTGGTGTAGCCCCTTTGTCTATTTTTTCTTTGTTGCCTGTGCCTTCGGTCTCACAGCCAAAAAGTCATGGGCAGGATCAATGGTATAAAACTTTTTCCCATGCATTTTCTTCTAGGACTTTGTAGTTTCATAGCAGTACCTGACAGGCTCCCTTGACCTTAGAGATGGGAGGAAACCATCCGCGTGAAAGCACTCCATGTGATGAGATAATTAGGGTACTCATTTATTCAAAAGGCAGAGCCTGAATTGGGCTCTAACCCCCTCAAGATCAGAACCAGAGGATTATAAGAAAAATCTGAGTGCGCCTCCTGCGTTTTGTTAGTAACTAGTGATGACTGGTTGCTTATTAGACTGAGTATATTTTGTTACAATATTTTAAAAAAGATATCACTTCCTTAATTTGTATCTTTTGAGTAATAGGTCTATCTTGTATATTTAATTGCAGTTTCATAAATATTTGGAAAATGTGGATATAATGAAATTATTGTGCAGGATGGAGAGTTTACCTTAAAGATCTCAGGGCCCCTCATCTCTCCCTCCTCTCTCCCTCTTTCTCTCTCACTTTCTTCTCTCTCTCTCTCACTACCTCTCATTAAGTCAAGATATGAGTGTTTAGAATTGTTTGGTAATCAAATTTAATCACAGAAAGAGTAAATACTTTTAGTTAAAGTACACAGAGGGATAAAGGCTGGGCATCTTGGAACTCATTTGGGGACAGTAAACTAAGCTCTAATTTGAAATCCTTTAAATTGCTAGGGAACTTTAAATTCCCCATGGGGTTCAGTACTGCAGGTACTGAAATTGATCTCATACCAAAGCAAACATACATATTTCATTTTGAAAGCACTGTTTACTAAGTTGTGGCTGTGGCACTGTAGTTGTGAGTACAAAGAGACATAGTAAAGGTGTCTCTTCACTTCAGTCTTTCCCCTTAAACTTGTTCTCATGCTAATTTATAGTAATCTGAAACAAACAGTCATTTGAAATTGGTAATGAGAAGACTTTTTAATTCAGCAAAACTTGAATTAAAAATATATCTTCCCTTGTTTTATCCCTCTCTCCCCTGAAGTATTTATTTTTTGGTGTCCTGGATATGGGTAAATAAATGTCTCTTCCAGGTAAAATGGAAAGTTTAGGATTGCCGTCATGGATAACAAAACCGTGAATACTGGTTCTTATTGAATTACAGTATGTCCCTGTATCTCCTACAAAATTGGGATAGACTTTTGATTAAAACATTTGAAAGAAGTATTAGCACCCAAAATTTTTTAAAGTAGGACTAAAGCCATAAACAGAAGGATTACAGGTTAGCTTTTTATACCTGATTCTGATTGCAAGGAGATTTTCCTAAACTGAACAAGCAAGCCACACTGTTAAGAAAGAGAGCAGGGACTAGGTAGGGCTGAGACTCGGTCTCCGTGGTGCAGGGTGGAGATGTGCATGGAATCACTGAGCACTCCAGAGGGCTCTGAAGCCTGCGCTTGGGGAGAGCAGTGAGGCTTTATCCTCCTGCCCTTCTGTACAGACTTTGAGGGCTGCACAGCCAGCATTCACACAGGAGCCATCATTCTGATTAATGAGTCACAGAGCTCGTAGCCTTGTGATTCTGTTAGTGACAGGAGACCACATACTTCCCTAAGGTGCAAGAGGAATAAAATCCATTAGTGTCTACTCATGCAGAAGTTTTTGACTCCACAAAACCAGTGTTTAAATATTAGGGTACTTTGAGAAACAGACTGGGGCAGATACCAGAGCCTCTCTGTGCCTGCCCTGGGGGCGAGTTTTTAAGACTTTCTCAAGGCAAAGGAAAGGACTTTTATATCTTGAGGGAAATTTACGTAAGGATGGAATAAGATCAGTTTTTGTGTTTAAAATGTTTCGCAGAATATACAGAATGCATGTGTCTTAAGGTAAACAGCCTTTTGCATTTTCCTTAGCTAGCTGATAATTTTGAACTCAAGATTAATTTGTCTGGAAGTCTGAAATACCTATTTGTGGAAAAATTTTAGTGAAACTGTGCCTGAAAAGAGTATTAAAGACACCAGTAATCTCTACTTAATGCTTAAGAATACAATTTAACTTTTATTTAATGATTTTTAGCCAGTGTTCTTAAAATGTCCTTTCCATAATTACCCTATCATTTGCCAACTAGTTGCCATTTACAGATCAATAAAAGTCCAAAGAGGTTAAGTGACTTTCAAAATAGCACAGCAAGCAGCAGAATCAGAAAAGATTCTGGGCTTTTAATTTTCAGTTCTTTAGCTCTAAAATAACTAGTTAGTTCTGCCCCGAGATCAGCACAGCCCGTTCAAATTGGGCCCTCAGCATCCTTGTGAAAGAAACAGTGGTCTGGCCTGGAGAAATTTTTGCTTTTACTTAGTTTTTATTATTTGGAATAGTACTCGTTATAAGAGAGTCTCTGTATGTGGCTCCACTGTTTATTATCACCCTTTATCAAAGAAAGGATGTAAATTCAGTTGAGGAAAGGGTAAATGGAACACATGTGTAAAGACTGTTTTCTGAATGAGAGAAAAGTAAAGCTAAAGGCAGCTTCTTTTACTAGTTTTACAACCTGGCTTTCTTTATACCATTCAGATGACAAGCCACCCTTGCATTGGTCTGTGTCTTCAGTGAATCCCCTCAGTCACAATCAGAACTATGCTGATCCATTTTAGCTGGGTGTTTCTTACTCAGGTTGACACAATGAATTAGCTATTACAATATCCCACTCAAGTTGGAAAAATACTGAAAAAGTTTTGTTTCTGTATTTGTTGTGAGCCGCTTCCTTACTTTCTAGCACTATAAGATACCTCCAACTTTTCTCATTTGTCTCTTACCATGACCCTAGAATTGACCATTTCTCCAAGGAGCCTGGTTCCTTTCACTGAACAGTAGTATTAAGACCAACATTTGGCATTAGATTGCCTATTCTCAGTGTTTTAGATTTAGTCTTTACCAAAAACGTGACTGTACTTTAAAATTACTTTGAGCTTTTGTGAGACATTGACATTACCCAAACAGTATTGCAGTTTGAAATGGCATCTTTATCAATTAAAGGAAGTCTATAATAATGCTATTTGTAAGATATATTCTTTAATAACATGCTGATGGTGTATGAAGCCAATGTTGCTTTATGGAAATAAACTGTTACTGGTTACTCTGGCGACATATAGTTTTATTTAGCTCTGTGTCATAGCCTCCTCCCCCTGAAAGGGGCTTAGTCCTGCCTTGTGCATATGCGGAGTGTGTTTTGAAGTGTGTAAAATTTGCATGACAGTGAAGCTTGTTGTGACTAAATTTACAGATGATCTTTCATTAATCAGTTATCATAGCTTTCTTATTTTAGAAACTCTTCTATGCCCATGATCGATATACATAACCTGTTACTGAAACCCCCGTGGAGGGTTCAGATCTCCTATGGAGCAATATGACACATGCAAGCAAAAGAAAGACAAAGAGGGATTATTCTGCAGTTGAAGGGATCTAGGGTGGCCTCTGTGGAACAAAAGACCACTTGTCCAAAAGCTCATGGTTTTTATTGATATCAATGAGGAAGGTGGGTGGGGGATTGTGGCAGAGTGCTGTGGAAAAGAAACTTTGTAGGCATTGGCTATAAGGAGAAACAGCAATGTTGTACCAGGCACAAAAGCTCTCCAATTAGCAATGCAAGGATAGCTTGATGTATGCAAGGCTGGCACCTTTACTGCAAGAAAGACATAATTCTTTTTGAGTGCCATGGCCTCAATGAGGTATTATCTCATGTTGTAGCCTTGGAATCTCACAGGCTCTTGCTTGAGCTCCACATTCCAGCCATGGGGGAAGGCAGTTCTCACTCATGTGCTGCAATGAGACACATTGTCATCTCAGCTGGACTCACATTATGTTGGCCAATTAAGGGAGTGCCTGCTTCAATCCTATTTACTGTATATCTCAGTAAATAGGATTGAAGTAAATGGCTGGGAAAGATAGAGGCAAGGCATTTCATTTCTCAGGGAAGTGCATCTTATTGTCTCCCAGAACCTGTCAATGTTTTCTCTTGATATGGCAACACTGGCTTTTAAAACATTTTAAGAACAAGTGAAAATAGTTTTAGTTTTAGAACAAAATATATTTTGCTTACTACTTGAATGTTTATGTACTAAAAGAACTCTGAGATATATTGAGACACAAATTTCATAATTTATCATACTAAAGTATAATACAGAGAAAAATAAAGTATATTGTTTAAGGTATTCTTAAACTTTCTCACATTCAGATTATGTTCAGAATCACTTTTTGTCTGTATTTTTCCAAAATGTCCTCCACATCATGAGATGTTTGGCCATTTAGCATTTAAAAAAAAATTGCTGAGGTGATATTTACATAACATAAAATTAACCATTTCAGAGTGAAGAATGCATTGGCAGTTAGCACATTCACAGTATTGTATGATCATCACCTCTGCTTAGTTCCAAAATATTTCCTTTACTCCAGAGGAAAACTGGCAGCTACCAACCCGTGTTCTGTTCTGTATTCATGAGTCTATTCTATATATTTCATATAAATGGTGTAATACAATATGTGATCTGGTGTCCATCTGGCTTCTCTCACTTAGCATATGTTGAGGTTCATGCACTCTGTAGCATTAATGAATGATTTGTTTCTTCTTAAGGCTGAATAATACCCATTGTAGAGCTATACCACATTGGTGACCTCTCATGAATATCTGGCTGTTGTGAACAGTGTTGCTGCAAACAGGTGTACCTGTTCTTGTGTGCCTCTTTTCAGCTCCTTGGGGCATGTCTTGGAGTGGGATGGAAGTCCTACAATAAGCTCCATGTTTAACATTTTGGGACCCAACAAACTGTTTTCCATAGAAGTGGAATGATTTTCTAAAAAATTATTTCGAATTTTATGTCTGTTATCTAAATAGAAATACTTGACTTGGAATCATACTTTCCTTAATGCTTTGATTTTGTTACTAAAACTAGATTACTATTTAACATATCCACCACTTTTCCCAAAGCTTCTTAAAAAAAATCTTTGGATGATTCCTATGCTCCTCTCAAAAGAGCTTGTAAGACTCAGAAAACATTTTTGGTTTTTAATTTTTAGTCCTCTGCTCTAAGGCAATTAGAAAGCTCACCCCTGAGCTTAGTATAACCAATTTAAATGTTCAGGCACACTGTGTTTTTTCATATGACTTGATAAAAAAAAACAAAAATTATACTGGTTGCTCAACAGCCTCTATATATTCAAGGAGAAAATAATTACTTCTTTACTGTGAATAGGAAAAAACAGATCTACATTTAAAGGTATATCCATGAAACAGAAACATAATCTTCTTTTCTGACATATTGCTAGAGTTTTGAAGGTTTGCTTACAGATTCTTTTGTAACTTCACACAACATATCCTGTTAGCAAGTGGATTTAAAAATAGTGTTGAGTTCTCTGGGCTTTATTTGTAGCATCAGCTGTCTGTTTGTATTGTTTTCTAAGCACTTCATTCAGATAAACTTTTGGCTTCCAAAGATGGAGAAAGGAAAACAGGGGTCCTACATTAGTTTTCATGTCTTTAAATCCATCAACATCGAGCTGGTCTATAACATACTTGATAAATGTTTGTTGACCTGAATTGGTGGTTAATTTTCCAGACAGAAAGGAAACTCGAGTGCAGGAAGTATGTTTATCTGGCTCACAGGAACATCCCCTGTACCTGACACTGTCTCTTCCACATAATAAATATTTATGGAATGAATGAATGATGAACTCTAATGTACAACATATTTGTAAGTGCTGGTGAGGCTAATTCTTCCCATATCAGAGTCATTTTAGTTTTACTTCTTTATCAATATCTTTATGATATTCATACATAAAGATGCATAGTTTTTCCTTGGGATAGGCACACTGCCAGTAGGTTAATTATTAAATATTAAAACATATCAAAACCTAAAGTCTCAACTGTAGTTTGATCTCAGAGGAATGTTTTATTGGGCTAATGCTTTATTGTGTGTCACTTCCCATGTCACGCAGTGCTCCCACTCAATTAATACCCAAGGTATTTCTACTTTGGGTCTATAGTTATAGTTGTCTTTTTAGATCCATGTTATGTTTGAAGTCAGTCAGGGTTTCCTGGCCATCCTTTCCTGGATTAAGGAAATATATGGAACCTTTTGACAAGAAATATAATGTCAATGTGGAAGTCATGCAGCCAGGGAGTGACAGAGAGGAAATTCACCTCCAGATGCCACAGTTGTGAGATACAAGAAATACTCCCTGACAGCTGGCTATACTTATCCAAAAACACTATGGGCAGACAGTAAAAAAGTACTATAGTAGATCGACTTGGAAATTGCATTAACTCAACTTGAGACTATGAAAGCTAATTTGAACACATGGGGAGATCAAAATATATGGTGGACGTTCACATTTTTCAGAACTCTAGTTTAGTAAAAGACACATCATTATTAATCCTCCTCAGAATACTCCTCCTCACTTCAAACACAGTTATCCTGTTGTTCTTACTGCTTACTTAAGCAGTTTTGGAAATCCTCTTTTGTGAGGGTCTTTATAAAGTGTGATCAAAAACATGTGAATGCTACTGCCAAGTACCATCCAGTGAAAATTAAAAAAACTTTTAAAAAAATCACAATGTGTTCTTGTCCTCCTTATTTACCTAATCTGGCACCATTGGACTTCTGGCTCATTCCCAAAGTTAAAATGACCAGGAAAGGTAAATGTTTTGAATTGATTCAGAACATTGATGCAGCCAAGACAGTGTGACTAAGAACATTTATGAAATAGGATTTCCAGAACTTTAGAAAGTGGCACGATTGATGGGGTAAGTGTCTTGGAAGCAAGGGGGTGTACTTTGAAGGGGTGAAGGGAAATGTGTCTTTTACCATAATAAATTTTTTAAACATTTAAACATTCACTGTATTATCACATCGTATTGTTCACAAATTTCTGACAATGATGAAAAAGTGGTGTTGAGGTCTGCATACTTTTCAATAACTTTCAAAACAACCCTGATGTTTAGTACATATTTATGAAAAATAGTTACAGTTTCTCCAGAGATTCTTCAAAACCTATGCCACACAAATGAAAGCTATAATGCAGAAATACCAGGATGAGGTCACCCAGGAAGCATAAAGGGACACATTTGAGATGGGCAGGTCTTATGCAATCCTTTGCTCTTCCGGGTTAGGTTCAAGAACCACTCAGAGGTGGACACGATGGTGCACTCTTTGAGGGTGAGGCAGAATTGCAAGTTCCAGTCCAGCCTGGTCAGTCAACTTAGTGACTTAGCAAAACCTTGTCTCAAAAGAAATTTCAAAAGGCTGGGGATGTAGCTCAAAGTGAATGCTCTGAGTTTAATCCCCAGTACCACAACAAGTAACCAAACATCCACCAAAAAGCAAGCAAACAAATAAAAAGAAAAAAACCCTCAGAAATCCCAGGCTTTGTCTACTCTTTAAAAGAAACTTGAAAATTAGGAGCCAGTTAAAGCCTTGGTGACTAGATTAACCACAGAGTCATTTAAACCTCTTCGGAAGAAGAACAGTATACCTGAGCCAGGAGAAGAAGGAACCAGGTTTTAGGATGTTCTACATAGAGTAATGAATTTGAAGTTTCTGTGGATCCCCAGGACATTGCATGCAGCAGGTGTGCTCTGGTCCTCCTTGTGTGTCCTGCTGACAAGAGGATTAAAGGCTCTGTTCTGCCACGCAGCAATCAGTTAACTGACAAACCTAAACCCATCAGATTGTTTGGTGTCCTGTAGAGCAAATTATATACTTCAGATGCTTGAATTTCTCTTTGCAGCCACTTATCTAACAGGGCTTATCCGGAAGTAAGAGCTAAAAGAATCCCTGCATTTTTTCCCACACAGGGACGCTGCTGCCTTGCTCTGTGGATCCAGCTGAGATTAGGAACCTTGTGAAAGAGAAACACAGGTGAATTGTTTGGATCCCTGGGAGAATCGGGTTCCAAAGTATTTCCATCCCTGGGAGAATC
>NW_004955560.1:347631-375285 GCF_000276665.1 Chinchilla lanigera
GGTTCCAAAGTATTTCCCTTCCAGTTCTAAAAATTCTGTTTTTAGATGGTGAGTTTACACAGCATCACTGTGAGCCATGATGTGCTTTTACCACTGCCCTTCATCTTTTATTTTTTATTTATGTATTTCTATGAAGTTTATTGATACATTTTAGGTTACATAACTATCACATTCATCACAGGGAACTTGTACCTGTATATGGTATACCTTGGTTCTTTTTTTCTCATTCCCCTACCATCCCTTCAACTCTCTTCTCCTCCTTATTTACAGAATCTTTGCTTCTATTTTCTCTTTCTTTTCTCATTTTTATTCTTTTCTCTTCCTGTCTTTCCCCTTCCCACTCCCTATTCCCCTTTCCCATTTGAACAAATATAGTTAATCAGATTCTTCTGCACCTGAGCAACCTTCAGCCAGTATAATGGGGCTGTTGCTAGCAGATAGAAACAAAGTTAAAATAATATCTTTCAAGTATTTTAGGCTTTGAAGTTATTCTGTTTCCCAAAGCAGAATGCCTAATTTATAGAAGGAGACCCATCAAGTATTACATAACAGTAAAGATGCTGAATTAGTTCAGGGAAAGGTTAAACTTAAAATTTAAAATATGGTCTCTACAAACCCAGTCCTTCCTGAAAATCTGAGCATTGACATTTATGTTGTGTGTGAGTGTATGAAAATGTTAAATAATGCAGTATTTTGAAGAGGTATCTGTTGATTGTCTAATGAGGTTGACAAATTTTATGACCTAATGTTCTTAAACATTTTTAGATATGTTACCTAATGTTAACAGGTATTTCATGTTTTTAAGTGACAATTCTTATTTCTCTATTACATTAAAATCACACTCTATTTGCAATATATTCAAACTTGTGAAATGTCTCACAGGACTCATAAATTTGACTATTTACTTTGACTGATAGGATTGTTGAAAAGGCTAAATGACTTAAAAATGTCACTTGGACATTGCTTAACTAGAGGCAAATATCATTATCAGAAAAGCTGGGTCAAAACAATAATTCTCATGAAGATAAAAGAATTATTTCTTAGTGATTTGAGGTATTTAAAAAAAATAAGGGAAGTGGATCTGAAGTTTCATAATTTATATTCTGGTTTTCTATTGATTCTATCATTAGATTTCCTCTTCTATAAAATAGGAATAATAGTATCTGTCTTCTCCATAACAAGTATGGAACAATTAGCTTCCCTAGAAGAATAGGTTTAATATAAAATACATACATGGTTATATAAAGGATTTATTAGATAGGCTGCCTGTGTAATAAGGGAGGATGAATGCACAATGGCATCTGTGTGCTGGAGTCTGAGGGTCTAGTCCAAGGTGGAGGACCTGGAACTCACTGCAGTCTGTGTTGGAAGCCTGAAAGGAACTCCCGAAGAACATCTAGAGGAACATCCAAAGACAGTGGATATATTTAAGTCAATGGGAACCGATTGGAATCATTCCCAAAATATCAGGCCCTGATCTCTGGTGATCTGGTCCTTATATGAGATAAGCAAGCAGGAAGTGCAGAGGCAGAATGGCTTGTCAGTTGGGGATGGGTTTATACAATGTACATCATAGTGACCAGCTATGCATCACAGTGACCAGCTGTTTCTAAGAGACAGGCGCAACTGGAACAGGAACAATTACCTGGGCAACTAAGAAACTGAAGTATACTGGCTGGTAGGGGAGTGGTATTTTCTGCTATAGATATACTAAATATGGAAGGCCTTTGAAACTGAAAACCTTCACAGTTACACAGAGACATTTGAGGAGGGCTGAGAAATAGTTTTCTTTCAATTTTAGCGCCCTCCATGTTTTAAAGGCCTCTGTTTAGTTGATCCAGTTAAAAATATAATAATATCTATATGATGATTGTTCTCCATATTAAAATATAGGAGATTAAATTATTTTAGAACTATTCAAGTGGACTTCATTGTTTTTATATTATATATTTTATTAATATTTAATTTTAGGAAATACATTCACCAGTTCTTGTTTAATATTATTAAATTCTCACACATCTATTAGAGGTATCATTATTTGCATTTTATGGATGAGGAGACAAAGAGTTAGAAATTCATTCTTTTGCCATTTATTATTGCTTTCTCTGCAATACCAGGTACCACTAATGCCATATTCCAGTTAATCAGGGTGTGTGTGTGTGTGTGTGTGTGTGTGTTGAGACACGGTCTTACTATGACATCTAAGCTGGAGCCGGATGACATAGCTCAAGTGCAGCCCAGGCTGGCCTAGAACTCACGATCCTCCTCCCCCGGCCTCCTGAGTGCTGGGATGACAGAGGAGCCTTATAGTTTGTTAACTGGATTATTCTTTTGGAGTCGTGTGGGGTTTTTCCATAAAAACCAGAGTTCCTGTGCCTCTTTCGGTTTTTTCTACTTCTAGTAGAGATAGGATTTGTGATTAGTTCTGCAATTTTGCTTCAGAGATGATACATTTAGTGCCAGGAAGCCAAAGTCTGGTGGGAAAGAAATCATTTTGTTTCCTCTGTCTTTAGTCTTTTTCCCTCAATGCTTACAGGAGGCTTGTGCACCCTATGATCCTCACAAACCTCTCACCAGTGTGATTCTCCTCCTGAGGGGTTGTAGGTGCTGTGAACGCAGCAGGGGGAGTGTGAGCATTATGGTGCCCACAACTCGTCAACAAAGGAAGGCTTCTTCCCTCTGGTGGTTCTTATCCTAAAGAGATAAAATGAACCCTTCATAAGTATTAATTTCAGGGTACAGTTACTCCATTCAACATGACTCAGTTTGGAGCCAGACCTGATGGCACATGCCTGTAACCTCAATGCTTGGGAGGTTGAGGCAGGAGGATTGCTCTGATCTCAAGGCCAGCCTGGGCTATACAGTGAGTTCAAGGGAAACTTAGACTGCATTAGTGAGACCCACCCCCCTCAAACAAAACAAAGTACAATAAAACTATACCCCCCCAAAAAAATCCAAAATCAAACAAAATCCAAAAACCAAGATAGAAGAACTCCAAACTGACTACTTTTAAATTATATTTCTGTTGTTAAAACTGTCTGGTTTGAATCCTGACAACAGCACACACTTAGCAACTGTGTGTTCAGGAGCTCATCACTATCTGTTTCTCCCTCTGGGAAATAGTGTAATAGTCACCTCACCCCCTAGGCGGTTGTGAGGATTCATTGAGCTATTAGATGCAGAGTATTGAGCACAGTAGGGGGCACATTGTAAATGCTCAGTAAAAATTAACCATTGTCACTACTATTATTTTCTAACTTGCTGCTCACAGTTAACTGGACTAAATAACTTTACCCTTCCTAAGCCAGGCATGGTGGTGCACACTGGTAATCGCAGAGGATTGCAAGTTTGAGCCCAACCTGGGCAACCTAATGAGTTCATTAAAACCCATCTAAAATATGAAAAATTTAAAAGGCTAAAGATGTAGTTATGGCCCTGGCTTCAATAATCCCTAGCATCACCACCCCCCTAAAAAACCAAAAAGCTTTCTACCAATGAAAATAATAATGATTTAATTTCATTTCTTAAAACAGTGGGTGAACTATAAAAATAAAACAAATTGATATAAAGCAAGCTCACTTCATTAGAACTAATGGCATCTTTTCTCCTCTAGCTTTCTTGAGGTACTTGATAAATAAAAATTTATAGAGAAGGTTTCAGCATGATGTTTTGCTGTCTGTATACCTTGGGAAAGACTATCACAACTGAGGAAATTAACACACCTATCACTTCACTGTTACAGTTTTTGTGCATTGGGACAAGAGCAGCTTTCTCAGCGAGCTGCAAGTATACAGCACAACGTCATTAACTGTGGTATCACGCTGTGCATTTGATCTTTAGAACCTGCTCACCCCACATCAATGAACTTTTGTGCCCTTTAGCAATATTTCCTCATTTCTGCCTAGCCTTTGGCACCTCCCCTCTACTTTCCATTACTTCACAAATTTGGCTTTTTAATATTTCAAGTGTAAGTGAGATCAAGCTGGGCATGGTGATACAAGACTCTAATCCCAGAGCTCTGGGAGGCTGAGGCAGGAGGGTCATAAGGTCAAGTCCAGATTAGGCATTCAGTGAGACTCTGTCTCAAAATAAAATTAAAAAACAAAACAAAAGTAGAAAACTCTGAATTCAATTCCCAGTACTAAAAATAACAAAAGAAACTAGAAAAAAGTGAGATCACACAGTATGTCTATTTCTGTGCCTGGCTTATTTCTCTTAGCAGAATGTCCTGTAGGTTCATCCATATGGATGCAAATGACATGATTTTCTTCTTTTTAAAGGCTGAATAATAATCCAGTGTCTGTGTGTGTGTGTGTGTGTGTGTGTGTGTGTGTGTGTGCACATGCACACATATGGGCACATACATATACATACACACATTACATTTTCATCATCTGTTCTTCTTCAGTTTGTTTTCATATCTTTGCTGGAATAATGTAGTCTTCTTTCCACTTTTTTGAGACAGGGTCTTGCTATATAATTCAGACTGGCTTTGAACTCACTTTGTAGCCGAGGCTGTCCTCAAACTCACAGCAATTCTCCTGCCTCAGTCTCCCATGGAGTAACATAGTCTTGAAATACATTAATTACTAAATGGGAAGAATAGGAATCATGGCATCACATTTTAGATCCTAAAAAGCCAGAAAAACATTTTTAAAAAGAGAAGATAAGGGCTGGGGATTTAGCTCAGCGGCAAAAGCGCCTGCCTGGCATGAGCAAGGTCGTGAGTTCGGCTCCCAGTACCAGAGAAAAACAAAAAAAAAAAAAAAAAAAAAAAAGAGAAGATAAATTGCAGTTAGAATATTTTCATGCCAGAGAGAAATGGGACAGTGCCTGCTATTGACCAAATAACAAACAGGGCAGGAAGGCTTAGTGGGCACAGACCGGGCCCGAGGAGCGTGTGGTGCACGTCAGCCCCAGTACGGAAAGTTAGATATGTGGGTTGTCAGCAGAGGCCATGGGTGGACACTCCTCCCATACAACTTACACACACACACACACACACATACACAAACTCACTATGAAAACCAAATTCTTCATTGTGATGGCCATAACTGGCAGATACTGGTGTGTTAGGTCAGATTTGCTCTGAGGAAGCCTCCATAACTGGCAGATACTGGTGTACTAGGTTAGATTTGCTCTGAGAAAACCTCTGTTGAGCATGGGACTAGAATGTAAACTCTGCACGAGAATAAAACACACCAGGTTCATCTTTAGAATTAAGGACCTAGTCCAGTGCCTGGGCCAGCACAGGCCTTCAAGGGGTGCTCGCTGTGTAAACCCACCAGTGGCACTGCCCTTCCCTGGCATAACTATTACAATGAAGTGAATGTTCATTTCTTAGAACTTCATATTTAGTTTAGTCTTAGGTTCCTAGATTTTTATAAACAGGGAATCCCAGCTCAGTTAAATTTTAGCTCAGTTAAATGACTTGATACAGGTCCCTCAACTAGTTGTTCCTGTTGTGGGAAATTGGACCTAGGTTTTTAAAAGCCACTTCCAGATTCTCAAAGATGTTCCTGTTTTACTGATATTTGTACTCCCTCCCTAAATTCCTAATTGAAATTCCATGTCCCCCTTTGCTTTTGTGCAACTATTGCTATCATGTAAATTATCTTTTTTCATTTCCCATGAAAATAGCAAGCACTTTTCCTCTGCTTATAAGTATGGTGCTGGTGCTCACTGATGGATTCCCTCCTCTCAAAGTGGTGCTAGATTCTACCTCAGCATAACAGGCCCAGGATGGTGTGATGCCAAGGAAGAGAAAGCAGCAAGTGATCCCTACCAAGGGCTAGGGAACTAAGCATTTAACCTCTACTGCAGAAAAGAGGACACAGCCAAACTTGCAAAGCAATGCATGAATAATGGAAGAGAGTCCTTGGGCCCACAGTGAGCTAGGCAGCTAAGTGGACACAGGAGGACACCAATCAGGGACAGCATCCTGGTTCAGGGATGGTGAGTTCTGAGTAGGCTTTCAGGAGGGGACAGACAGATCCCAACTGAGAAGTATATGATGATTCTTAGAACTCACTGTGCAGGGTCCTCAAGCTTCATACTGACACATGTTGGCATTATTCTATGGGTGGTTCATTAACAAGTTTTCAGTTTAATGTCTTCACACACAGAACAATCTGACATTTTAGCTGGTATCATCTTGTTTTTCTTCAGCATCAATTTGTGCAACATTTTGTTGTTTCAGTGGTTAATTACTAACTGCTGAGTTCAAGCTTCTTGCTTCTCCTGTTTCCTTTACCTTTTACATGAGTTTTAAATGGGCAGCCCTTGTGGGATGGAGAAGAAAGCTACAAGTGATGGTTTTTCATTCGTTCTAAAATTATTACCTCTTTATTTGTACAGACATTGGTCGGAACAAAGTTTTAAAGAGTTAGCCAAAATGAGATGTTGGAATTGATTTTGGATTTCTCAGCAGTGTTTCATTTTTCAGGATGAAGATGGCAGTTTGGCTGTTTATGGAATCATGGAGTCATTCTATTATCACCTTTATCTCTTGTTAAACAGATAGTAGCCCAGGGGCTGGGGATTTAGCTCAGCGGCCTGCCTGGCAAGCGCGAGGTCGTAAGTTCGGTTCCCGGTACCGGAGAAAAACCAAAAAAAAACCAAAAAACAGATAGTAGCCCATAACAGGCACTCAAGAACTGCTGGCAGAATAGCTGATGAGAACAGAAGCGAGCTTGCAGATATAGAGGTCAAGAACGAGGAAGCTCAAGAGTACCTCATTAGTGCACTGCACCACTGTGGTAGATCTCCTTACCTTCCAACCACTGCTCCACCCACCACATTCCCTGGAGACAATGGAATCATGTCAGTGACAATGGAATCATGTCAATGACAATGGAATCAATCATAGTTGAATCAGCCCAGGAGCCAAGCTGAAGACTGTGCTCAGGAACAGTAAATCAGAGGCAGCTCGGTGAAGGGGAATTCTTGCCAAATTTGTGGGTGCTAGCTGTCAGCAAATCAAAAATACAGAGCCATTTGAGAAAAATTTCCAGTTAAAGTGGAATTCTCAAAACCATGAACTGCCACCAGGTCAGTGAAGCTTATTTTATAAGCAGATAGGATTCTGCACAAGCTAGTACAGCAGGATGGTCATGGAGGACTTCCACCAGGCCAGAGTGTCTAAACTCACCTCTGGGACTGCACTTCCTGTCATTTCCTGGCACAAAAGCTCACTTCCCCCTAGGCTGTTTGACTCAGAGAATCTTCTAGAGAAACTTAACTCATCTCTATAGGCTCCAACTTTGAATTATGAAGTATGCTAGAGAGCTAGGAGCAATTGCTCCATGAAAAATACTGAGTCACATAGAGAAATGATGTTTTTATTACTTCAAAGGCAATGAGCATATCTAAAGCACTGTAAAGCTGTCCAGGTGAGCTTATTAAGTTTTGAAGTAAAAGAAATACATGAGGAACAGATGAGAATCTTGGATAAAAGCCTAGACCTTGATCACAGAGGATTTTACTTATTTATTGCTATTATAGTGGATAATAGCAAGACAAAAATTTATGAGGATCATTGTCCAGAAAAAAAGTAGCATTGATTTGTTATGTAATATTTGAGAAAATCTCTCTCAGGGAAGAGTCTGTACCTAATTCTAGTAAAGGGGACAAATGTAGTGAGTAAGCTTGAAGCTGTGTGAACTCTCAGATCTAATCAGAAAAGGGTATGATATTAGATCACATGGAGTTGTGTAGTCCCTAGCAGGTCTGGTGTTGGTTAACTGCCTGGAGATTCTTTACCCAAGAAGTGGGATGGATTGACAAGCAAAAGTTTATAGTAGAAGTCAATGGCATATTTAATTGTGTGAGCTGTGTGGACCAAATGGTCTCTTCTTACCTTGTGGTTCATGGGTTCTAACATATACTAGCATTAGTTGCATCAGCAAAGCACCCTTGCTTTTCTTGCATTGTGAACCTATAAACTTCCCTGTGAAATTCACTATATAATACACATTGTCAGTGCCAGTGACAGTAATTACATAACAAATTGCTTTTCTACTTCCTCAGACATGTAATTAAATGTTTCTTGCTGAAGTCTTCCTCATGATGACTTGGTTGGGTAATGACCTGTTTCCTAGTCCCACAGCATGTTGGATAGTACCTGCTTCACCCAGAGATGGCCTTGTAGACTCAGGACGGACCTGCTAAGCTGAAGCCCTGGGATGGATCCTTCTTTGGAAGATTTTGTCATTCATGAAATTGGAACTGTCCTTCAAATGTGTCTTGAAAGAGTGAGTCTTCCCCAACCATGTGTACAACAAAAATTTAATGGAGGCAAATCTCCAAATGCAGTGAACTTTTAGGAAGAATAGTCTGTTTTGAAAATCAAACATGTTGCCTGCAGACGAATATATTTCAGATAATTTCATTGAAATTGATTTGCTAAGCAAGCTGTATAATCCTCTGCACACAGCATTTACATAGTGGTTTTTCAAAGTGTAGCTTCTAAAATCTTTGTATGGTAAATTAGTTACCATAATATTTTCTTAGTCATGACTTTGACTCTAATTAGATTATCTATCCCTCCTCTGTTTTTCCACAATGCTGCCAATTTCTGTGCTATGATCCCTCCCCTTATAATTCTCTGTGCATGTTTATCATTTTCCTCACCAGACAGGAGCTCCTTAAAGGCAAGATCTCACGACCTAAGTGGTTTTGTCTCCAGAATCTAGCATAGTATCAGGTACCTGTAAAGATATACTGAGCTACAGTATATTCTATAGGAAAAGAACTTGTTTATGCTTGAAGGTTTTAAATGTTGATTTAGATGTGCTGTATCACAAAGTCAGCACGATTAAAATCTGAGACCTGGTCTCTTCTGTGGTTAATGAGTTCTTAGAGAAAATGATTCCAAGTGCAGCAAACTCCTGCCATGAGTTCCCTTTGGCAACTTTTGATTGTATTTCTGCAAATGTGGCCTGTTAGTTTAAATTACACTACTTAAAGTAGAAAAGGAAATAGTTGTTCTTACCTAGTGTTGTGGGAAAAATTTATTTAAAACCAGAGTTGTTTTATTTAGAGTTTGTAGAGATTACAGATTTAAACATACGTACACTCAAACATGGGCTTAAGGTAATTAGCAACACCTGTGATTATTAGAGTTTGGCATTTTTCTCCTGGTTGACTTTGTTGCCAGTCTTTTGGCCTCTTAATTTTATTTTTTTCTTATTTCTCAAGTAATACAACTTCAGTGGGAAAAAGTTAACATGTGGGTGTTGAGTTCTCTTCATATTTTAGTTTCCTTATCTTTGAAGAACTGTTGCAGCTCTCAGCTAGATTTCCTCCATGCTGCACCATGGCTTTTGTAGACAAAAGAGAATACATCCTTTTGTGTCTGTGCGCCTCAGGAACAAGGATGTTTCTGCCCAGGGTCCACCTTCATGTCCAGCGCATTCCTCTTCCATCCTTAAACTCCATTAGTCTTACATTTTCCTGGTGCTAAGCAATATCCCCAGCCCTAACTAGGATTAAAGGTCCCATTCATCCCAGCTATTTCCCTTTTGGGTATTTTTCCAGAAGAAATGAAAACATAATACCACAACGATATATGTGCACCATATTTATAGCAGCACAATTCGTAATAGCTAAATCATGGAAACAACCCAAATGCCCATCAACTGAGGGATGGATAAAAAAGATGTGGTAGTTTTATATAGTGGAATATTACCCAGCTATAAAGAAAGATAAACTTGAGGCTTTTATATGTAAATGGATGCAGCTAGAAACCATACTCATAAGTGAAATAAATAAGACCCACATGTGTAAACATCATATTGCCTCCCTAGTATAAGAACCTGAAGAAGTAAATAAAATCTAAAAGGTACAATACATATTGTGAAAGGGAAAGAAACTGCTCAAAAGGAAAGAATGAGTGGGATGAGAGAAAAGAGAAAAGAAAGAAGGAAAATATATATAAGATAGCTAGGATAATTTCACGCTAATTTCTATTGCTTTCTTGAATGGAACAGATGTTATTTAATTGTTTGATCATTCTTACATGCCTGTATTTGTTTATCTGGGTAACCAGTTGTTTTTTTTTTTTTTTCCGGTAGCAGGAATCAAACTCAGGACCTTGCACTTGCCAGGCAGGCAGTGATGCCACTGAGCTATATCCCCAGCCATGGGTAGCCAGTTTGAAGATAACAGTAAGTAATACAACAACCATTGTTCATTTCTTATCACCTTGTTTGAAATTCTACATTGTTTTTATGTTGTTTTGTTTAGGATTGCATGTTTGTTAATGTTTTGGTTCCTTTATCTTTAAAATGAAAAAAAGAACTGTAAGGCTAAGAATGCATTTCCACATGGAATGCAGATGCAAATATGTGCTGAAGGGAGAAGCCATTTGAGTGTATGCTTCTGGAAATGCAGTGTTTCTCCTTTCCTTCTAACTTGTTAACCATCATCAAAAGACAAAATCACAGCACTTTGCTTTGAAGATCTTATGTGGCTTTTATTTACATTCTGGAATCAGGCAGCACCTTGTTCTTTAAACAGACTGAGTGCTCTGCTGAACTGAGCAGAGGTGGATGACCAAACAGACATTAAAGGGCTGGGGACAAGGTGCACATTGGCTGTTCAGTTACAGGTCACAGCAGAGGGGCTTCATCGTCCTGCATAGCCCTGACCTGTTCTGGGACTTGGTGATTTTCTTTCTCTCCTGGTGATTTTCTTTGACTTTTCTGAAGGGATCTACACCACTTAGTTTCAGTGGAGTAGCAGGAGCTTTAGCCTGAGAGTCTCCATCTTGGTTTGGTTGTTGCATTGGCACAGGTGCTGAGTCCACACCTTGGCCTCTTGTGAGTCTTACTTAACACCATGCATCTGACTGTTTCAGGGCCAGCATAATTTAACATTCATGGCACACTATAAAATTTCAGAGGTTGTTTTTTAAAAGATTTTGTGAACATCAAGAATCTAACTTTAAGAAAATCATGAAAGAGCCTTTCAACTGCATAAATTTTACAGTCAAATGATAGGTGCTAGTTCTGTTTTCACATTGTGTCCTGAAGCAATGTTAATCAGCAAGTAATATATTGTAGCAGGGAGCTCACCATAGATGCCATTGACCTTGGGCATGAAAATCCTGGAGAGGGAATGGTGACAGTAACTAATTTATTAAAGTTTGTGTGGTGAACATAAGTTATTTGAGCACTGGCACTCTTAGATGGTTCATTTGTCAAAAGTAGGTATCATCTGAAACTTTATAGGTTTTTTTACATTGATTTTGTTTATTTGGTGTTTTGGATGAAGAAAGAAGTCTTCAGAGATAAATAAAAAAAAAACAAGCGAGTATCAATCATGAACTTTTAATTATGAAAATGGTTGTTAAAAACACAATGTCTTCTATTTAATATTTTGACTTTGCTGTGTTATCTATTCATTTGTTTGTCCTAAATCATTGTAGGTAATACAAATATGGAAAGATTTGGTATGAGATGTGGAATTTTTTGTTTTATTCATCGCTTATATTTGGCTGAGTTCCTAAAAATGATTTTAGTTGACTGTTAAATTTGTCAAGTAAATTGCCCCCAATTGAAGTTGAAATAGCAAAAAGAGAAAAACAACACTTGCTCTACTCATTTAGGATTGCATTTACTGTTTATTAATTTTACATTAATTACTGCTGTGTAAATTTAAAGAGACTGTTGTTGAGCTCAATCTTGTAGCCAAACTCATTCCATGAGACTCACATTTATGTTTTGATCTGTCTTAAAATGTTTTATGTTCTAGCTTCAGGTGTCTGTACTGTTATCATTATTTGCTTTATTTCAAGACTTGTCTTGAAAAGCCTTTTACCCTGATTACCTGGGGAATGTATGAAGAAAACCCATTGTGAGCACATTTGCCGTAGTAATTCAAGCGTCCTCATCCCATTAGTTAGCAGTGTTGTCTGTCGTCATCTGAAGACTGGTGATTCTGACACTCCAGGGTAAACAGAGCTGACAGCCTTGGTGTGATGGAGTCGTGGTATGGGGAGAGGATTTTAAAAAGAGCTTTGTGAAGATTGGGACACTAAGTAAAGGAAATCATGTCTTGCTTCAAGGCAGAGGCTAGGTTTTCTTGACCCTGCTAAAAATTCCAGATCTGTGAAATAATAATGGATGCAGTCCATCTGAGATGATGGAAGTAGTAAAAGGGGAAGATTAAAGTTATAGTTGTGAACCTTTTTGAAGTCAGAAACTCCAGTGGGACTCTCAGAACTTTGTGGTCTTTCCTCTAGAAAACATGCAAAATATTAGTTTCAATTTTGGAGAGCTCACCGATGCCCAAGGCTCATTCTTGGGCCCAGGTTATGGAGCTCTAAGTTAAAGTTAGGGTTTTTAGGAGAATATCAGCATTTGTAATTTTATTATTCATCTCGGAAGCAGTTGAGAGCCACTGTAGCTCTCTGATTATGAGTTGGCATGATCCACGTATTCTTGCATTTCTAATAGACTACCTCTGTTACTAGCTGAAGCAAGGTACAATAGAATTAAAACTAAATGGAAATCATACAGATTTCAAACGTTCACCAAGAAAAACACAAAAAAGCACATTATATGTAATTTTTACTCCAGAATAAAGAACAGAGCCCAGGTATGGTGGTGCAGACTTGTAATCCCAGCACTCAGGAGGCTGAGGTAGGAGGATTGCTGTGAGTTCGAGGCCAGGCTGGGTTATCTAGTGAGTTCAAGGCCAGCCTAAACTGTACAGTGAAACCCTGTTTCAAAAAGGGAAAAAACAGCAACAATAACAAAAGTAAAACAATCAAATATGTTCTTACTGGAAGTTTTGACCTACTCAAACAATGACTTATTTGTCATTTTTCTTTTATTTGAGCACTGGTTTCAGTTTTTTCTTTTCATGGCACAGAAGTCAGAACGTGATTCATCAGAGCCAGGTATTCTGCTCTGTGACTGCCTGCCAACCTCCACTTCTGTGTCTTCACACACCTGCAAAGCAGCCACTGTAAGTCCTTCTCCCAAGCGGGCAAGGAACGCTGTTTCCACTAGTATTTTTGGAGCTATTTAAATAAAGTCTTCTTGCTTTCCCAAAATATGTTATGTTTGAGTGATAAAGTGCTTTTTCATCCATTTACTAATAACTGACATTCCTTAAGTCAGTGTTGGCAGGAAGCCAGTCATCCTAGGCTCAGGCTCTGCCTGTAGACCATGGAACATTGGGCTGGTTGACGTTTAGCTTAGCACTGCTAAACTCAGCAGGAGAATCAACATTATTTTCTATAATGTTAATGCTCAGTAGAGACTTGAGCTAAGTGGAAACAACTGAGAGATGTGAAGAACAGCTGCAAATGGTTTGTGTTTATTTTTCCTTTAAAGTGTCTAAATTCTTTAGAAGCATGCAGTTACTGGTTATAGACAAATTCTTATTTGCCAGTATCAGTAATAGCAATGTCAGTGATAGTCTACTATGACTTGTTTTGTGTTTTGTGCTAAGTTCTAGGAATACAAAGAAAAGATAAAACAGGTTCTTTATTCTATTTAACTGCTTTAGCGGAGAGGAAGGACATGTGTTCCAAAGTAATTCCAGTGTGAGAGAGGTCTAGATCAGATTTTGGAAGGAATAGCACAAATAACAGATGACAGGGAGATGTTGTGATCTGGGAGTTGCCATTGGCCTGGGTCTTGCCAAAGCTCCACAGAGGAAGTTCCCTTGCCCCATGCCACACAAGTCTCTGTCATGCACCTTGACCTACTGTTCATCATAGTTTATGTTATTACATGTTCAGCTGCCGCTCTTGGCCATAGTTGATAAGTCATTTAGGCACAGGGCTAGTATACATATTGTTCAAATATGAATCTTTATTGTTGATGTATAGAAAATGTTTTTTGACTAAATAGTGCATACACAAATGAAGAGATAAGACATGTATTTAATTCAGAAGGAAGGGCACACAGCTGAGAGGAGATGGGCGAATATAAGCTATTGTATGGAGTGGGGATACTCACAGAGTCTGGGAAGACCCATCATAAGTGGACCAAACTAGTTTTTATGAAGAAGAAATAGGATAGTAAGTTAAGATTGGATAAGATAAACAGGGGCAAGATTGGGGCAACTTTGAATATTGTTAATAAATTAAACCATGGGTAAGATATAACTTCAACTCTAAACCATGAGTAGGAACAGACTACTTGGGAAATACATAGTTTGAAATGAAATGTTGTGATATGATGTTAAATGTATAATTGTGAATGAAGGAAGCAGTCTGCCAAGCATCTAGAATATGGTTACATTCATATAAACTCATGTGTGTTAATAGTGGCTCTCAGTGATATATAATGTGGGGGATTTTTTTTCTTCTTTTACCATTTGTTTAAGAACTATTTGAATGGAAATAGTATTTATTTCATTCCTTTGAATACAAAGATGTTAGTTATTCTTGTTTTAAGAATAGATTAATGAAACAAATCATGGATAGACATAAAAAGAGGACAATTTTACATTTTATTCTTGAATAAATCATGAATTCTAAATAAACAATAAACATACATTTTCATCTGAAAATAGCTTAAAACTAGACTGGAATGATTGATAATTGGTTACCTGTTACCTTTGAGTTTTCAAAGATGGGAATCTTTTAGAAACAGGGTCTGGAAGATAGTAAAGCATCAAGTGCAGTATCATTAAGTACTCAAGTACTTGATTCATTATACTCAAGTGACTTGGAGAGAATGTTCTGTAATGTGACTTACTGAGTTGAGACCTCAATGCTTGTTAGTTTATATTAGGCCAGCTAAATTGAGACCCTTTTTATTGCAATCAGTCTGGAATGAGCTACTTAAATGAAGCAGAAAGTTATACTTGTTATTCTGTAGAGCTGGCCAAGTGGTATCCAGGAAAATCTACCAAAAACAAGTTAAATTAGATTTTTTCAACAATCTTCACAGTCTAGGTAAATATATTGTATATAATATTTCTACATTGCTAGTGTGGACCATGCCTATGACTTCTTTCCCATCAGTATAAAGTTGGAATCACAACCATTTCAATGATTCCTGATGTTTCAAAGACACAGAACACACAATATTTTTCCTACTATCATCTGTTCATCATGGGTTCTTTTTTTGGTTTTATCCTTTTTGTCATGGTTGCTTGGCTTTTCATTGGCATATTGACTTTTCCTAACACTGAGGCCTGAAAGGAGTTCTCCCCTGGGTCTTTACAGGTGGCCATTTTGTGACATAGTGAATGATAGTCATGACAAGGTGGGAAGATGTGGTTAGATTACCTGATTCATCCAAAACCAAAATTAAACTGTTGATTAGGTGCTACCATTGACAAGGCCACTGGATCATTTCATTCCATTGCTTATTTTTGCCAGTTCTTTGGTTCAATATGGAGCCACTCACTTCTGTTGTAGAGGAGAATGGATGAGTTTGGCCACCCACTAGTAGCTAGGTGTGATTCACAATGGTAGGCTGATGTTTGATTTTTAACTTTGTCTTTTTGTTTGTTTGTTTGTTTGTTTTTTGTACCAGGAATCAAACTCAGGACCTTATGCTTGCCAGGCAGGTGTTTATGCTGCTGAGCTATATTCTTGGCCCTGATTTCCTAACTTTTAAAATTAATCTTTTTATGTTCTTTCAGGAACTGGGGGGCACAACCAAAGAAACCAGAGCAGCTTCTTTCTTCTCCAAATTCAGGTATGTAATCTAGGCTTATTGTCCAAGACTGCCAACCAAGGCTGTCTGAGACAGAGTTCTTCTTCCTTACGATGTAGGTGACATTAGTTTTTTAGCTTGCAGTCAGGAGCAGTCTTACTGTGAAAGTGCCATCACAGCTCAGAGTCAGAATGATCCAGTGGGCTATGTTGGGATCCTGGTGGGTGTACAGTCAGGAGCAGCCCAAGAAAGTCTCAGAGGGAGTACTGGGTGGAGGAAGCTTCAGTCAGAGGCTTCTGCTGGGCCACCTCACTGTCATGCTTGGGGAAAACACTTTAGAGAAAGGAGTTTTGCTTAAGTCTAGGTCCGTTTTCATTGCCCTTGGGGAGGAACATTAGAGGGTTCCTAGTAAGAATCACTCTTTTCAAGGAATAATACTCCAGTGTGGTGCAGTTTCCTATTCTTACATACTTAGAGCGCCTTGCCTAGCTTCCGGTGTGTGGACTTAATGGCATAGTTTAATTTCTGCAATATGGGGCTTGAGGAATGAAGCCAAGATGCCATTCTTTCCTGACTCAAATTAGAGGCCTTGTTCTTATTACTGTTGTTTTGATTAATGCTGAAAACTCCCAGATTCTCCTGATAGGGTAAGAGAGACTTGTTTTCTTTCTGTCACTCCATTTTATAAGTCACTTAGATTCATTTAAACTGTAGTTGAACTCACTCCTTCACCCCTCCCCTGCAGCAACCATAAAACCCACTAAAAAAACCAGAGCCATAAAATAAGGAAAAAAGTAATCAGAGCAAACTGGGGAAAAGGCTAAATGTTAAACTACAATGTCTGCCCAAGGACCACCTGACCAGAGCATGACCAGCAATTTCTGGGAAATGTAAACCTTGTGACCATTATGTGATATTCTTGTAAAATTCATGAAAATGGGGTCATATGAAAAAGTAGTTACTATGGAAACCTAGAAGGCATTTAAGCTAAAAGTAAAGTCCAGATCAGTGCGGATATTTTCTCAGGCTCTTTGTCAGAGACTGTCTGTCACTGGCTTCAAATAAAGCTCTGTTTGATCCTGCATTCAGTCTCTTGTGAGTGCATTTCTCATTGAATCTCACTGTAACACTCCAAACAGCAAGCCTATTTCCTGTTCAGATGTGCCCCTGCTGGCCATCCATGTGAAAGGGATTCTCTGGAGGGGCCCTTCTTCTTTCTGTTTGCTTTTCCTCTAATTCTTTGTCTGTTCTTTTGTTTTGTTTATTAGGCAAGGTCTCACCATATAGTTCAGGCTGACCTTAAACTCACTATGTAACCTAGGCTGACCTCAAACTGGCAGCAATCTGCCTGCCTCAGCCTCCCAACCCTTATTCCTAATTCTTTTCAGCTGCTTGAGACCAGCATGGATGCTCACAGGTGTGTTCATAGCAAGGCAAACATCCTTCCTTGTCTTGGCCCATGATGTTTTCTACTCAGCATAAGTCTGTAATTTGTTGGTAGTAGCTCACCTGTGCCCTCACCAACTGCATGTCCTGGACAAGTGAGGGTGCTGAGTTTTATAAGTGAAATCCAATACCAGTGTCACCAAAAGCAAAAGTTCTTTCTGTAATTTTTTTGATTTTGATTCGTTTCATTCTCACCTTGTAACTATTGAACATGCCCTCTACCCCATGTAATCTGGCAAATATTTACTCTGAAATAGTACTCTTTGTTCAAGACATATGCCCAGGATTCATTGTAATTCATTGCTTGCTCCATTTCTTAAACTGTAATTTGTTCCAGATGACTCTTTTGCCACAGTTAAGCTACTGCTTTTATACTTTTTCCTTGTAAGTTAGTTGCATGGTAGGCCTGTTTGGAGAACATTAATGAGATTTGGAGAACACTGATGAAGAATATTTATGAATATTAACTTCCTTATTCTTTGGGGATAATGATACCTTGTATTACATTATGTCTCATAGTTTACTAAAATTTATTCCAGGCATTATTTCAGTTGGCTGTCATATTAATTCTGTGAGACAAATTTAATATTTCTTTGTAACTTTTTACATTAAAAAAATAGGAGAATTGCCTAGAAAAATAGAAGAATTTACCTGAGGCCAAAGTTCAGAACTTAGATTCAAATGCTCAGACCAACCCTGTGTTCTTTGTGCCACCTCAGGTGACTTTTAGGCACTTTTTGCTGCTGAGAAGAGATCCAGCCCTTTCTTTCTCTCTTTCACCCCACACCCGGAGTCGGGCCCCCACCCAGTGAGAACAGCAAAGAGGCTCATCTGGGTCTCTGCCTGTTCTGAACTGAGTCACTCTTGACCATCAGGGAATACTTTATGCCCAGCCTGAGGAATGGGAAGGGTAACATCCCAACCCAATGCCCTGATATCACTTCCTAGTGACCACAGGGAAATGTGCAGCAGTCACAGAGATGTGAGACTGAGAACTGTAACTGAAATCAGCTCTGCAAATCATAAAACTGTGGTAGTAAATGTAGTGAATGAGTACAGTTATTCATAAAGTTATTGTGAATCCACTTGTTTTGTAAAGCTGTTGTGAGCTGGACGTGGTGGCACACACTGTACATTTTGTGTCACAAGAGAAACTGAATTAGAATATTAATGCCAAGACCAAAAGTATCATGGGTCTCTTTTTTAAAAAAAAAATTAATTCTAACTGGTGTTAGAAATTTTACGTGGATATCTATTATCTTTTGTCTAGTTTTACTATGTTGGGTCACTTAGAAGATAGTCCAAAAATTATTTTATAATCGTGCAAGATCACATTATCTCAGAAGTGCTGATTTCATTCCAATCTGGCTTCCCCTTCAAGCCACAACTCTTCCTCCATCAAGTCCACACAGCACCTGACACTAGTGGGTGCACAGCTGATATTTGTTCAGTAAATTCAGTAAACATATTTTTTTAGAATAAATCAATGAATTACAGTTTATTGCCTTCTAAAAATGCAGGGTATTTTTTTTCATTCAATAAGAAAGCACAATAAAAATTTTAAAATAAGTAAAATTTTACAGAAGTTAATTTCCCAGCTCCAGAGAGCTTTGTCAGGCCCACGTGAACAGTAGGGGAGTGTGTTTGCTGGCCAGCTGGGATAGGTTTGAATCTGGCTGCATGTTATGAGCTGTTTCGGAAACCATTCAGAGCCCCAATTTCATTATGGCCAAAGTGGATCTCACAGCCCCACCACACAGCTTGGCTATGGAGACTCTGAGGGAACTCATGCTCTAACCCACTCATTGTGGGTGCCACTGGGAAGTGTTTGAGTTTAAAGGCACATGTGTGTTGAGTGTGGAGTGTCAACTTGCTTGGCTTTGTGATCTTCTCAGGGGATTGGTGGAGCACACATGTATGTGTCTGCATGGGTCATAGAGGTGTGGCCTTGGGTACTACATCTGGTTCCTGGCCCGTATCTCTTTGTGCTGTTCTCCTGCTCTACTTCCTGGCTGCCATGAACCAGGGAGCTTTGCTGTACTACATCTTTCCACCACTAGTTCCTGTCTTAGGACCAATTTACCTTGGATGATAAAACACATCCTGATGTACGTGCAGGGGGAATCTAAGAAGCAAAGTTCAGACTGTTCTTGGAACTGGCTGTGTGACATGTCTCATAGGAAAAGGAAGCCAAGCTGTTGCCTTCCAGGATTTCCCAGATGAGAGTCAGTGCTGCTCTATGAACAGACGCTGTTGAGCTCTACTATGTCTTCAGCCTTATGAGAATAATGAGCTGGGGACACAGGAGTGGATGAGACAAAACACAGTCCCTGCCTTCTCATAGTTTAAAACTGGTAAGATGTAATTCTAAATGGGAATGGTGTGGGAATTGAGGGGCTGAAGAGGTATTTGCTTGTGAGGTCCCCAGAGAAAGCCCATGAAACACATCAGCAACAACAGCAAGCAGCAGGAAGCAAGTGTCTTTATTGTCCAGTTTGTATATATTAGCCAGTGTCACATATTTACATTCTTGTATACTGACTTAACCTTGTAGTGAATGTGCAGTGGTCTGCGCTAGGTCATAGTTACACATGTGCATCCCACTCTGTGCCTGTGCTAGACAGCAGGTTCATGTCCTCAGATACTCCATGCTTTGGAGCACTCCTGACAGGGTTCCCCACAGATGGATATCACAGAAGGAAGAATAGGAAGGATAAGGAGTGTTTTGAGAGACTAAAGTGTGGGGACTACGCTCATACTGTGACACATAATGTACATATATATGTGTGTGTGTATGTATATATATATAGTGAAAAATCAATCATGAAGAAATAGTGACATTATTGGGATTATGCAAAATAGGGATAAAAAGGCAAAAGTATTATCTTCAAATGATATTCTTTGTTTTTTATAAAAAGTGTGTTGGTTGGGAGTTTAATCAAGGAATAATAAAAAAAAAAAACCCAACGTTTATTGTGTGCTTGCTATACTGTAGCCACAGTGACAAACACATTCTATGTTGCATCCCGCTTAATTTTCATGGCAAATACCACTCCTTCGCAGAGGAGAAAATCAATGCTTGACGAGATCAACAGATTATCTTAAGGTCAAACCACCAGATCCTAGCTTTGAACCAAGACGCGGTTCAATCATTCATGATGAGTTTGATCTCTGATTTTCTATGCCTTCTGCAGTTTTCTTTATAAAATGTTTAAAGCTCACAATCACTACAGGGTTTATTTATATTCAAATGACTATAAGGCCAGGCAGGCAGCATAGAGGTAGATGGAAGTGAGTAAGAAGTAATATGCAGAACAGAGTGCTTCTCTGGACCGAAGGCATTTACAAACGCAAATGTACGATTATTGAATTGGGTCTGTTTATCCTCCAGGAAGTCCATTGGTGGGGAGAGTTCATTTGTAAGTTGTTCTCATATTAATTCAACTTGGTAGTAGGTCATCTATTTAGTTCTCGAAGAGAGGTTTTGTGTGTGTGTGTGTGTGTGTGTGTGTGTGTGTCTGTGTGTGTGCGCGCGCACGCCTGTCTTTGTCTAAGGATGCAGCATGATTTGGACAGAAATGCTTTTGTGTTGTAGTTTTTGGACAGACCTGGTTTGAATCTTGACCTTGATTTTGTCCCTGTTTGCCAACCTCTCTGAATCTTTTTTTTAATCAATCAAAAATAATAATTATCTATAGGGGTTATTGAAAGATTCAAGAATAATATACATCAGGTCTCAACACTGTGCCTGGCACAAAATGGAACCATAGTCAGTAGCTGCTGTTCTTTTACTAGTACTTTTGCTTTTCTTTTTACCCTGTTCCCTGCAGGCAGCTGCTAATTCACATGTATGCCCATCACTTAGCACAAACTTGACATCACACACTACCTTTTCAAATCTAGTTGGTCACAGCTCTTAAAAATCTTTTCTGTAGGGGCTGGGGATTTAGCTCAGCGGCAAAAGCGCCTGCCTGGCAAGCGCAAGGTTGTGAGTTCAGTTCCTGGTACAGGAGGAAAAACAAAACAAAACAAAACAAAACAAAACAAAACAAAATCTTTTCTGTAATGACAGCCATCCAAAAGCTTTAGATGGGTGAAAGGAAGCTACTTCTCCACAGCCTCTTTCCTTGGTCATAGTGAAAGTAAGTCTTGCCAAATTTTGTCACACATCAGGAGTTTATAGAATAAACTTTTATGAGCAAATAACAATCCATGCAGCCTGCACTATAGGCTGAGTGAACACCCAGCTGTCTTTTAGGTACTAGGCCACCATCTTTGTGGAATATTTCACTTGAGTCAGATTAGATGATAATCCAGGGCAAGATACTTATTCCTACAGTAGCTATCAGGCAGCTAGAAACCTGCTTCCTGCATGCAAGATTATTTAGGTTCAAACCCTGGATCCCATGCTGTCAGTGTCTGGCTGGATTTATTTACTCTGTTCATTCAAAGAATTTAAGAGTATAGCAACATTCAGCCAATCTACATACTGTATTATGAATACCATTAATTTTTCCAGTGAATCCATTTCTAATATCCATGATACTGCTCATGAAACTTCTGATATTATCACAAAAAGCCCATTTCTCAGTTCACTATAGTGATTCAGAAGGTTAACAGTGTCCCTGGAGATACCATAGTAAAGGCAAGTGCTTGTGGCTGCTTATCTTGCCTGGGGGCTTTGCTTCTGATGGGAAGCACAGCTGTTTAGAAGTGAATTCACTGACTGTAGAAAAGTGGTTTCAACAGGATGATTTTGCCCAGGGGAACACATGGTAATGTATGGCCGTGTTTTTTGGTTGTCAGACTATTGGTGGAAGAGGATCTTGGCATCTACTATGTGGAGTCCGGAGATGCTGCTGAGCTTCCTGCAGTACCTGGTTCAGCCATACAACAAAGAGTTATTTGGCCCCAAATCTCATTAATCAAGAGGTCAGGGAAACCTGCTTTGGAATGTAACTTAAACTGACTCACTTGCTCCTTACTTTAGGATATATTTTAAGCATAAATGATATATTTCATAATATTCACCACAATAGCAATAAAGATGAAAATGACTGTAGGAATCTGTTGTAATGTAATCCTATGTGGATTGCAAAACCTATGGCAAACCTAATAAATAGCACAGCCCCTAAGCCCTTTGCAAAATTATAGCCTTAGTCTGGTCACCGGAGATGTAGTGAGGGACGTCCCCTTCCCAAGCAGTACTCCTGTGGGTCACCCGCTTTACGGATAATGTGCTACTGAATCAGCAGGATTTTTAATTTACTTCAGTACAGCGAACAGGTATCAAATGACTGTGAGAGACAGAGACCGTGAGTACGGCAAGTAATAAAATCGCCTCTGGCCTGAAAGGGTTTACAGTACTGTAGAAATCAGGCCCAGCATATCCTGAGCAAGCCTCTTCCAGTTCTCAGGTTCCAGCAGCCTGTGACTGCAGAAATGTCACAGTTTACCCCAGTTCACTCCGTGTGAAGCCAGGCCACTCAGGCTCTGCCTTGGGTAGGATTTCCATGTGGTCTCCCCATGTAGGCCCCATCTCTTGCTGAAATGCCACTGCATAGTGGGCTACAACTGCATCTTATCTAGAAAAGCAAAACAGGAACCACAGTGTGCAATAAAAATAGGCTCTTTGAAAAGCTGGAAGATTCACAGAGAAAAGCTGTTTCACTTTATTGTGACAGTGTCCCCACCAGGGAGATGACTAGCAGTGTCACCGGCACTGTTGGGGTCTCCAGGCTTCTTTCTTGCCATCTTAGGTGTATCACCAACATGCGTGAATTGCTACTGTGTGCTAATGTATCTCGGAGCTCACTGGCTTTGGTAAAAGAGCACTCTGAGGACTCCCAGCCAGCTCTCCATCTGTCCATCATTTCCCGCCCTAAAAATGTCACTTGGGGCCTGTGGGTGGCTGCATAGTTATTGACAGGTCTGCATGCAAGAACGTGGCCTGAAACTATCTGAACTTAGAAATTCTACAGACCGACCTCATGGATGTTGTTTTTGGAGAGTGATAATGGTGCCATTCTCCAGGACTTGTAAAACAAGCTCTGACACTGCCAACCATAGACTCCAGCTTTAACAGGAATCTGGTCAGTGAGTAGCCGTGGTCTATAGAACATTCACTCTTCTCACAACTTGATTCCATTCTTATTTTTTTTTTTTTTAGGTTTCACTTGACTATAGGTAGGTAATTTTATGGAAAAGGATAAAATTTGTGTAGCCAGGGGGCAAAAAGGTAAAAATAGTAATCAGATTTGAGATCAGTTGCATTTCTAACTTTATATTTCCCAAGCATTGGTGTTAGTTTCCTTTTTGCTGATTAAATTACATGTCTGTTTGGTGAATAAAGTGCAGAAATAGCAAAATTTGTCCCTAATTCTCTTGTGAATGATTTATTCTGTCTCTCACTTAATATTTTCATGGATCAGAGGTATATATTTCAAAGTCTCAGCCAAAGTCTCTAATGCAGCATTGGCCTACCTCTTATGTTCTTCTAGGCAGAACCTTTAAAAAAAAAAAAGAAGGGTGTCTCCAGTGTATATTATAAAATTTTTCTCAAGAATAATTTGTTTTTCTAAAACCAGTTTTCTGTGAATCCTGAAGGCATTTGGCAAATACAGATTGGTGACACAGCCAATTTCAGACCAGAAAAACCATCGTCCTGCCTGCAAGTTGCAATGACCACACCGTGGTGTCCTGGAGCACCCTGTGTGTCACCCAGTGAGCAGGGCTTTTTTTCAAGATAGTTTGCATGCCTGAAACCTTTTGCTGAAAGGCCCCATTTTTCCTGTATTTTATGAGCTACCCAGAATGACACCATGATTAAAAATGTATTCCCATCTCAGGTTTGGTTTCAAAACTTAAAGTGAATTTCATGTTAAAGGAAAACTTTAGGTTTTCTCTTCATAGGAGGTACAATAGAATTCAATCCAGTCCCCTCTCCTATTTATATAAATTAGCATGGTAGCAAGAATAACTGAGAATAGCATTCCTGCTATGCCTTTAAAATAAAAACCCCAGGGTTCTGTTTTGTCTGTTAAAGGTTCAGCACATTGTAGAGAATGAGGTATAAGTTCACCATCCAAATAATTCTAATGTGTCTGCCTGGCATTGAAACCAGCCTCGTGCCCTTTCTCTTTCCATTTTGACCTTCATTTCATTTTTCTTTTGGCAAAACAACTCTTCTGTTCACAGACTGCATTTTTTGAGCCAGAGTAAAAGTTTAGACCTGGTAGAGTTTTTCTTTCTCCTTATGGTGAAGGCTTTGCCATGTTGGCGTGTGCAGCAAATGTATTCACAGATGACACTGTCAAGAGGAAAGTGTGCCCTCTGTCCTGTGGCCTTCAAGTCCCTCCTAGACCAGAAGTGAATCTGTTTAACCTGAGGGCTGCCTCAGAAGAATCAGTTCATTAGCATACAGAATGAAGTCATAAGTGCCATGGTGATATACAGGAGGTACGTCTGTGGTTTCCACCGGGAGCCTTACACTGCCTGCCTCTGTGTGTCTTGGGTCATCAACCCATCCTGCATTTATGGGACACACACTGCTTACCTGGTGCTGGAAAATTGTGGGTATTTTGAAGGTTTAGCAGTTGCTCTTTTTATACTGAAATTTTCTGGGCTTTTGAATATGGCTTTTATTTTCCCTCTGCTTTTTCATAATGTACTTTAGAAACGTTCATATTACTAGATTTTCTAGCATTTTCAGTAAGCTATAAAAGAAATCAAATAATATGTACTTACCCACGTAACAGTCTCTCCATAGGACTTCTAGAGAACACGTCATGAGGCAGAGTTGTGTGTCTGGGTGTGCATGTTTTAGGAGAGATGCTGACAGCTTGGAACACGGGAGTCCAACCACGTGGTTCCTATGTAGCTTTTAGTTACACAGCTGATACTAGAGCTCTTGGCCTTTTAATTTGAACTGTACTTGACTTTATCTGCAGCATGATCACTGTCACACTGAGTGATACTGGGTGTGGACCATGGAACAGAGGAGTGATGAGCTGTCTTGCCACACCCTGGCTATGGTATGTGGTAGTGTGTGCCTCAGGTATCTGAGAACAGTCCTCCTTTGTCAGTGTCATTGTTAATCTAACAAAAAGTACAACTTACCTGTGGTAACTAATTTGAAATTAGTCCTAAAGTCTATGGGAATTATTATGAAATAGTAACCAGTAGCAAAACAAATTAGAAAGGAAGAGCTGTTTCCCAGCTTTCACAGAGTATGATTTGATGACTGAGAAGACCAAGTCTGAGGGAGATGGATCACACAGCTGATCTAGTACCAGCTGTGTAACTAAAAGCTACGGAAGAGCCATTTACTGGACTCCCTTGTTGCAAGCCTTCAGCACCTCTCCTAAAACATGCACACCCAGATGCACAACTCTGCCGCATGACTTGTTCTCTATAAGTCCTATGGAAAGACTGTTACTCAGGTAAGTAGGTATTACTTGATTTCATTTATAACTTACTGAAAATGCTAGAAAAATCTAGTAATTTGAATGTTTCTAAAGTATATTATGAAAAGGCAGAGGGAAAATAAAAGTTATATTCAAAAGCCCAGAAAATTTCAGTGTAAAAAAGCAACTGCTAAGCTTTCAACATACCCCCAATTATCCAGCACAAGGTAGACAGTGTGTGTCCCACAAATGCAGGGTGGGTTGATGACCCTAGACACAGAGAGCCAGGCAGTGTCAGGCTCCCAGTGGAAACCACAGATGTACCTCCTGTATCTATCAAAGGCCACAGAGCTAGTAAGTAGCACTGCGAATACTCTTAGGTCTGATTGATTCCCAATCCACATGGTCATCCTGTTCCTTTGAATGTCACAAAGACTTAGTAGCAGATACTGTTCAGCCATTAATATATAATATATAATACAACATGGAATATAATATGTATATAATATATGATCATATATAATATATTCTATAGTGTATACAATGTGTAATAACATATTTTATATATTATGGTTTATATTATATACTTTATATATGTTATATTCACTATGCTAACTGTATATACTATATATTATACTATCTGTGTAATATATCAAAATTCTTGTGCAAGTAAAGTGCTTTATTTTGTTATGCCACCTATTTGACATGATTATACTTTCAAAGCACTTGTTTTACTTATTTTTACAGCTTCATTGAGATGTAATTTATACAGTTCATTCATTTAAAGTGCATAATTCAGTAATTTTTATTGTATTCATGGGCTATTAATTATACCATTACAGCAATTAAGCTTTATAACCCCTCATCCTGCCTGAAAGAAATCCTACACTCATTACTGTCACTGCCTACCTCCTCTTATCCACTGTCCTCCAGCCCTAAACACCTTTGAATACTCTTTCTGTCTCATAGATTTGCCTATTTGCACGTTTCATATAAAGGGAGCTGTACACCATTGGTCCTGTACAGCTGTATAACATGTGATGCGCGTCCATTCATATAGCATGCTTTCGGGACTTGTCCATGCTGTAGAGTACATAAAGCCTTCCTTTTAGGCTGAATAATGCCTTCCATTGTGTAGAGATGCCACATTCCTTGTATCCATTCTTCGCTTGTTGGAGGTTTGAGTTGTTCTGACTTGGCTGTTGTAAATCATGCTGCTTCAACATCCATGTAGTTTGGACCTGGAATGTCCCCTAAAGGCCCATGTGTTGGAGGCTTTTCTTTTATAAGTTGATTGTCTCAGGTGAATGTTACAGTAACAGAAAGCTAAGTGACACACTTCATGAACAAGTTTTTAAGTAAACATATTTTCTTTTCTTTTGATCACATACCTAGAAGTAGACTTGCTGTTGACTCAAGAGGTAACCTGTAGCTTTTTGAGAAACTGCAGACTATTTCCCAAAGTGACTCTTCCATATTACACATCTAGTAGCAATGAATTAGGATTCCAATTTCTCCACATCCTTGTGAGCACTTGTTATTGTCTATTTTTTTAGACTCATCTAATTCTCATAATCCTAGGAATTAGCCAAATAAAAATTCAACAAAGCCTATTGAATGGAAGCCTATTGTGTTATATCTATGGGGTCCTTCAGCACCACACAAATGGTCCCAAGCACCCTGGCTGCACACTGAGTCTTCCCTAAGGAGCTGTGAGCACATCCCTCCATAGGTGCTCTGCTTCATAACTTGCTCATCCATGCCTGCCTTTGAGTAAAATGAACCTGTTGTAGTTTGTGTGGGTATAAGAGGGCAGCAAAACTGAGACCTTCATGGCTCTGAGCTCCATTAGAGAACTTCTGACAGAACTGATTCTACAGATTGCCTGAGATGGGGCAGATATGTAGGCAGAAATCAATGCAGGCAATACTCTGTGTGGCATTTCTGGGGTCAGACTGTGTAAGGGTGAATTCTGGCTCTGCTGCTTGCTGTTTGACCCTTTAGTTACTTTTTAAAATGGGGGCCAATAACACACAGGATTCTTTTGAGAAGCAAATGGGATAATCCCCATAAAGCCTTTAGCACACTGTGCCTAGATCCTAAAAAGTGCTCAGTAAATGTTGGCAATTTAGAGTATCACCTTGCTGACCATTGAAATCATTGTAATGTGAGATTTA
>NW_004955560.1:376224-377698 GCF_000276665.1 Chinchilla lanigera
TTTGAAAAAGCAAAACAAACGCCATCCACACATTATATTGGAATTGTCAGCCTTTATTGTTTGCTGCAGCCCCTCTCTGTGGCCTGCTGAGCCCCAGGAAATGCATACATGCGTCTTGGTCCTGAAGCTGGCCGCCTCGCTGCTCAGGTCCAGATGAGTTTCGAGACATTTGAGGCTTTGGACAGAAGATCTTAATCTCAATGGGCTTAATGTCTCCAGCTCCTTTTACTATGTTAATTCTGCTCAATTCACTTGCTCATGGACAGCAAAGTAAACTTAGCTGTTATGTGTAAAACTAAACAGAGAACACTGAGATCTGTTTAGTTTTTCATGCTGACCAACAGGCCAGGAAGACTTTCCTTCGGGGTAGTTTACATTAAGAATTTTTTATGCCCTTTCTTTTCAATTTCTGGGACTATTTAGGGATACAGAATGTTTCCACAGTGGCACAGAAATACATCTAGCGAAACCAGCTCCCGGATGCATGGATTTGGACCTTGCTCTGGAAAGATTCCACAACTTGGGTGCTGTCTTACTAGGAAGTCACTCTCCCATCACAACTATGCTGAGTGAGTTGGGTGGGTCCATGAGCTGATACCCAGTTACACTTAGTGAGAATTTCCCCCAATAGTGAGGAATGTGCAGAAAAGCTTCCCTGAATTCCCAGCAAATGCCCAGGTACTTATTATGACCCCATAGCCACTTGGGTGCCAGCTGCATGAAGAAACCCACACTCAGAACACTCATCGGCTCCCAGTGCCGCCTCTCCCTGGCACATCACTGCGCAGTCAGCCATGTGGCTTTCATAGTCTCGTCAGTCCCTTCCCCAGCCAGGATGTCTCCCTTCCCGACGAGCAGCTGCCACTTTTCTGCTCTGTTCCACTTATTTCCTTCCCTTTTAAAGCCCGCTTGCCTGCTGTGCGTGCTTTAGGGTGCATTTCAGGCAGCTTCTCAGGGGTCTGCTGGTTGGTATTCAGCAGCAGGCTCTCTGATGGGTGAGTAGGAGGCCTAGACTTCGGCATTTGTTGATTTGCATATCATAAATACTTCGGGTGGCCAATCTGAGCTGCCAGCCTGAAGTCTCTGAATGGTAAGAGCCCACCGTTGCTAAGTATGTCCCACATGCAGAAACACAAGGCTAACTTTGGTGTCTACATAATAACAGGAAGCACTGAGTTCTGAGTGTTTTTTACCTTTTTTTAGTGTAATGTTTTTAGTTATAAATTTATATAACCTAATCTTTAATCATGGCTGTGATTAACAACTGCCTCACACAGTTCCTGCAAACTGAACAATTGGTTCTTTCTCCCAAACTTGAAGAGGCAGATCCAGCAGGCCCAGCAACCCACTGCCCCTCCCTCCACCTTCTTCCAGAAGCCATACATGGTCTGCCTGTGGAGGTGGCACAGCCATCCCTGAGCCTGCAGAGCGCTCACCATCTCACACAGGCTTTGGTGAGACGGACTCAGTTCAA
>NW_004955560.1:378698-392469 GCF_000276665.1 Chinchilla lanigera
TGGCCCCTCTGCCATGTGCCACCCTGCCTTGGAGCCACCCAATTATGAACTAAACCTTTACAAACTGTGAGCTAAATAAACTTTTCCCCTTTTAACTTTGCGTGTTGGGTATTTTGTCTCAGCAAAGAGGGAAAACTAAGACACAGGTAGAGACTGGATCTGTCACCTATAAATTCCCAGTAGTTTTCCCTGCAGATTCTTGTACTTACCTGGCACTGAGTAGGTGTTTATGACCTTTGTCTCTGAGTGATTTGAAGTTTTGACAATAAGCATCAGTGTCAGTATGATGGCCCCACTTAAGGTTCATTGTTAACATTCACAGGAAGAAAAAGAGTATAGACTTAGACCGTCGCAGGAGTCCATTGTAATCATGGTGAGATGGGAGAAGCGTATGACTCCAGCTGTTTCAGTTTAAGAAAAGTGGCCATTCCTCATCTCTTCAAGAAAATTTCTTGAAATAATGGGAAAGGGATGAGTTCCAAGCCTTATTTGAGTAAAAGAGGCCCTGGGGATATTAACTCTGGCCCACAGCAATCTGTTTTTCTGCTAACTTCTTTTATACTTGCTTTTTTTCTGCACAATTAGGACATTATTATGGTAAGTTTTTCCCGATAATTGAACATGTGTATAAGTTTACTTTCCAACAAATTATGAGAGCCTTATGGACTGTGTGGTGTCAGTCTACTTCTGTTGAATCCCAGTGGAAAGCACGGTCTAGGCACACAGTGAACAATGCACTTTATGTGGTGCTGGTCCTGGGTCAAACTCCCTGCCTCGCTGGAGAGATGGATGACAACTGTCACTGCCTCATCACAGAGTCTTCTGATCCTACAGCCAAGTGGCGCAGTCCTGCTGACCAGGGTTTTCAGGCCAGGGGCTTTCATGCGCTCTTGCGCCGAGTCTCCCAGTCACTCGGAGGACTGTCTCCTCATAATCCTCTCTCCACAGGGAACTTGAGAGACCACACAGCTGTGGCTTTGACTGGTTTGAAAGATGACTTGTTAACAAGCCAATTGGGCCAGTGTCACTGAGCCATGGAACATCACCAGCATATTCCTCTGCACTAGACTCCGAATCCCATCTGAGCTCTCGTCCTCGAGCTGGTAGGGACTTAAAGAAAGGTGCTTGCTGCCTGGCCTCAGCTGTTCCTGTTCTGGGAACATCACACACACTGAGCTGCTGTGGCAGGCAGTTCACTATTTTTAATGAGCACAAAATTCACAAAGCATTACAATAAAGTAAAAGAAAGCACCAATGGACAGCCGTGGATGTTCCATCCGATTGTTGTTTTAGTTCCTTTTTCCACAAGATTATTTAAAAGGATTTTAAAAAAAACTTTTCTCACTCCTGCCAAGTTTTATCCTAAGTAAATTTGGTATTCTAAACTATCACACCCTGACTTTCAGATTCCTGTGGGGTGGTGCCTGACATTTATGTTAAAAATGACATTAGTCAGTTGGCCAAATATTTAAACATTATCTGCCTTTTAGATATAATAAGAAAATATCAGATACCTCAGAACTGTATGATATATAAAGACTAATATCAGAGGAAGACAGATATTTTCTGAAAAAGGTATAATGAACTTATGATTTTGAACTATAAGGCAAATGCATTTGTTTAGAAGAGAATATTTAATTCTTTGTTCTCCATGGCTGGTAACAAAGACTGTTATACCTTTTTTAGCACTTACTTACATTGCAAAGAATGCAGGTCACTTGATTGTGCAGCAGACACTGAACAATGTCCCCATTAAGCTGATTTCATGGATGTTTTCATCTCCTGGCCGTATGGATTTGGAATTAGTTTGGAGAATTTTTAAGAGAAGGAAGTGAGCAGATGAATGATAACTCTTATCCAACATCACTTGTGTTAGTGGAAGACAGAGTTCAGCAAGTTGCTTTAAAGAAAAACAGAAGTGTGCCAAGTGTAACTTGTCGAGGGCTCAACCACGGTGACTTATCCCTCACTGCAGTTTGTCGTCTCTTCAGGTAATCGCTCTGGCGGAAGCAGTTGAGGAAAACCAAGCCAATCTGTTCCAGGCATTCTCCAGGCTGAAAAGAGCCACCCGTTTGGTGATTCTGTTGACGGGCCACGAGAGAAGCTCAGTGCTCACCAGGTCACTCTCCTGGAAGTAGCATTTCTGCCGCTGCAAGAGGACCCGCAGGAGTTGGTAAGAACCCACAGGCCTGCCTTGGGAGCAGCTGGGGTTGTTGAAAAGATTTTGGTTTTGGGAAGATACCACTTAGCTGTCTGTTTTCTAGGGTATCACAGGAATGCTGCATTCAAAAACATTGCTTTCTTTTTCTCTAAGCCTTAATAAAGTGTCACATGAAGGCCTTTTTTTCCAGAGCTGTCTTAAAAATAGGTATACAGTGCATTTTTATGTGAAATCTAGTCTGGTTTTTATGTGCTTGTTCATTACTCAGCAGCCAGAGAAACAGTCAGTTGACAGCCAGAATGGTGGCAGCAAACCTTCAGATTAGCTAATCCCTTTCAATAGAAATTGGTACTTCAATTATCTTAGCTACTGAATATTATATATAATATATATATCATATATATATATACATATCTTATATAATATATCTATATGTAATTTTTCCCTTCCTTCTTTCTTTTCTCTTTTCCAGCAAATAATATATATTTTGGAAATTAGAAACCCTTCAATTTAGATTGCTGTACTGGCAGAAATAATTTCAGGTAAGAAAATATTTCAGATCCATTTTTAATTCTAGATGTGTAAGCATGATACTAAAAATAATAGTAATGAAACATTTTTTAAGAGTTTAATAGTTCCTATTTTATTATTTACAAGAATTGTCTCATTTAATCTTCAGTAGTTAAAACAGTTAAAGTTCTGATTTCATTCTCATTTACCTGTGGGAAACTTTAGGGTATGTAGTTGAGTATATTTCAGAAACTAGTTGGCAGGAGAGCCAGCATTCAGACTCAGGTCTGCCTCCTTCGAAAGCACATGTTTTTAACCATTGCAATGTATTTTAGTGAACAGAGTCATCCAGGTAGTTTTAAAACACAAGTTTTGACAGCCAAATCAAGTTTTCTACAGTGGGGGCAAAGAATTTACAGATGACTAAAAAGAACAACCTGTGTTTTAAAAAATAAATAATAAATAATGTAGTAAATAAATTGGAAGGTGCACATTGGCAAATACACATTTTTAGTGATAAATAATGAATTACTAGGAGAGTGATAAAATACAATTACAACCTTTGACCATTTAGAAGCTAAAAATGGAGACACTTGGCTGCAACAACAAAATAAAGAATACAGTGGTTACAATTATAATGATATGAGTGAATGATATGAAGTCAGACCTAGTAGCAAAAAGGCTTAGGAGGTGATCTCAGTTCCTGGTTCCACCCCTGAATAACAAAGTCACCATGGCCCAGTGTTTTAGCTGTTCTGAATCTCTGCTTCTGTGGCTGTAAGACAGAAATAATAACGGGACCTACCCAATAAACTGTTAGGAATTTAATGAGAGAAGTAAGCAGAATGCTGAAGATTACTGATGGTTATTGCTAATGTGGTTTGTTCATTTGATTTGTATTAATTGTATTCCTCACTAAAGTTATCAAAGCTGAATACCTACCGTTGCTTGTCTATTTTTCTATCTCCCTAATTCACCCAAGGGCAAGAAGACCCCTTTATATCCTCAGTACTTGGCACAAGGCTGAGCACAGACAGTCACTGTCGGTGGGTGAAAGGGAAAATGATGCTTCTGACAAGGTGACCAGGCAGAACGGTACAGGCTATCACAGCAAGAGGAAGCAGGCAGAGTCAGAGAACTTGTAGAGCCTGGTACACAAGATCACACAAATCCCTTGTTCAAAAAAGTAGGAAAAAAATGCTAGTGCTGTTAAAGCAGATACCGTAGCACCCACTTGGTGTCACTTTCTGAGATTTGTGTGACTGGTGGTTGACCATGGTCTAGAAATACTAACATTTGTCCTGACTCTTGAGGGAGGTAGAGAGACCACATTTACATTACTTCTACACTAGTGCAGTAAAATCTTTGTTTGTGACAATAATTCATCCAGTTGTAATCCAAAGCACTTGTATATCAAAGCAGAGAGAGAGGAAGAGAGAGAGAACAACCAGTTGTGATCACATGATGTTCAGCATGACATACTACTCATACTGCAAGACATCGCTTTTTTATTAAGTTAAAATTTCTTAGAGATGTTTGCTCAGATTGCAGAACACTCACAGGCCAAGGCTCAACTGTATATTATTAGAACTTTCTATTTTATTCTTAGTTATTGTTGTCTGTCTCTTACTATTCCCACTTTATAAATTTATCATAAGTGTATATGCATAGGAAGACAATAAATCTAGGGTTCAGCACTACCCAAGCTCTTGGCAACCACTGGGTGAGACATCTCCCTTGCAGATAAGGGGTTACTGCTCCCTCATTTGACCTGTCTTGGTCTCTTTTTATTTGCTATTTCATGTCCTTCTAAGGAAAGAAAAATTAAAAATGTAAATTGCTAGTATGAATTTTACCACTAAACTTTATAATGTGCAGTGCCACTTAGAAATACAAATAGAGAACATTAAACTCCTATGCACAATCAATGAAATCACACAGTTTGTATTTTATATAGCTTGTATGTTCATATGTGTTCTGTTCTTATAGAACTGTGGCATTGCTGCACAAGACTTAACTTTTTGTATCACTTCTTGGTGTTAGCCTGTGGTCGTCAATTTTTCCATTGTTTGGACATAATAACTAACACTTAAAGGAGTACAGGTTTAATTTGGCTCACGGTTTTAGGGGATTTCATCCATGGACACCTGGCTACAAGGCAGAAACATTATGGTGGAAGGGCATGGTGGAGCAAAGATGCTTAGTTCATTGTGGTCAGAAACAGCTGGGGAACAGCACCAGAGAGGAAGGGGTGAGAAAGGGTGAGGGACCACGTAAAATACCCAAGGTCACAGCTCTGTGATCCACTCAGGCACATCCAAATGTATGCTCCCCCAATCTCCTATGTGGCCCCCAAGCCAATCAAGTTGACACAATCAAGATTACCCATCACAGAGAACATCTACCAACACTCTACCCGAAGTTGCTGATTAGGAAGAAAATGAAACCCTTTGTTTTCTCATCTTTCCTTTCCCTCCTGTGTTACCATTTTTATGTGAGTGGCTGTAAAATATAGAAAAGATACAGGAGTAAGAATACAGTGGATTTCTGCAGCCATCCATGTTTCTTTGAATTCTTTTGTCTTTTTTATTTAATCTGTGTTCAGGTGGAAAGCTCTCTAGACTGTGTCTGCATAAGCAGTCCAGATATCACACACTTTCTTTGCATTTGGGCAACTGTGCTACCTCTGTTGGGGCCATGGGAGTACTGAGCTTACCAGGGTGCATGACCAGGCAGGAAGGAACGAGTGAGGAGTGAGGGACGCATATTGCACCCATTTCCCCTTTCATCTGCATGCCTCATTGCCCCCTCACTTACAGAGCATCAATTCAAAGGTGAATTATTAAGAATTTCAAGATGGTAACAAAACACTAAACAGGCAGGAGGCCTTTCTGTCACAGGGACCTGTGTGACTGCACAGCTCTGAGTCAGTGAGCTGTCTGTGAGGTGTGGAGAACTTCAGGAAGTAAAGGTTCTAAGTGTAGGAACTGGTTCCCAGGCAGATTGTGGTCTTTCCTACACTAGAGATCGTGAAGAGCTGCTTCGTGTATCTGGGAAATGTGAGGGGGCTCAGCCTGGGACAGGTGAGCCCATATGGCCTCCTGTCAGAGTCCTGCTCTCCGACCTCCCAAGATAGGCAGAGGGAAACTCTCAACTCTGCTAAATTGGCTGAGAGGTGTGCATGCGCGTTATTTCTGTTGGGGTCATTAGTAAGACAAGATATCTGATAAAAAACATAACTTGGAGAAGAATGAATGAAAAGACACTTTAATACTCCTAGTTATGCTCTTCATCTTTAATTAGGCTGTGGTGTTCCCTTTAGACTTACACTGTTGAGACAACTTATATATCTTGAGGGGAAAAAAAGAACCCTTTTTCATTCTTTAACACATACGCATACAATATGTGGTTTTGACATGGTAGTTCACAGCCCCGCACCCATGCTTTAGCCCTCACAAATAAATGTTATATGATGGGTATCCCACAGAAATGTGAAAATGGAATATGCAAACCCAAAATAACTTGGAAGGAGGGTGAGGCAGGGAAGAAAGGAGTCTCTTACCAGAATGTTGGAAATATACTCCATATTGAAGTTATTATGATGCCACAAAAATCTGCATGTAATTCAGACAGTTTAGTTGAGGGTAGGTGACAGGGAACATGTGAGGGTAGTGGAGAAACTTTAGACATGTGGACAACATTTTCAGAAGAGACTCTCAGCTCAAGGTCAGATGTCCCCGCAGTACTGAGAGAGAAGACAGTGCTCTCACAAGACATTTTATTTACTGCGTTTATATTTCAGACAGCTGTGCATAATGACTGCTTGTGTTGTTATTTAAATGCCATTTGTCAACAGGCAGGCTAAATGCAACAGTAAACTATGGGATATTTTCTCCCTAATTGCATTGGGTACACAAAGCAGAAATATTTAGAATTTAATATTACAAAGAATAGTAGTACTCTTTGTACTACATTATCAGTATTTTATTAAAATATCATTGCATTTGGAAAAGAATCATTATTTTCTTTGATCTATCTCTTCGGTACCAGGAACCAAACTCACGACCTTGTGCTTGCCAGGCAAGCGCTTTTGCCGCTGAGCTAAATCCCCAGCCCCTGATCTATCTCTTTAGTAATGCTTTTCCATTTTTTATTTTGTTTTTGCTCTATTGGGGCAAATAAGTGCTGGTCTTGCTAGTATATGTAATTTTTTAAGGTGCTGAAACATTTAAATGCCAGGTGTGTTTTTGTAAGGATACCCCCTCTAATCTCAGAGAGCTTTAGATGTTGTATTTGGTATCTCCAGAAAGGCCTCTTGATCTCAGTTCTATCAGTAGATGTGATACTCTATAATCATTACTAGCATCTTCCTATGATGGTAAAGTTTTGCTCACAATAGTATTTATCACAGTATATAAAGGGGCATTCTCAGACTTTATGTATTTATTGAATGGTGGTGCTGTGGAATCAACCCCAAGAGGTTGGTGGATGCTAAGCACATATTCTACTGCTCATCTATGCCCCTAAGAATCATTTACCTACTTTTCAGGTTAGGAGCTGAGGATATTTCAGAGTATTTGCACCCCCAGTATGGGATTTAAGCACTTCTACTGACTTCTGCCTGCTTGAAGTTGTATAGAAAATACTGTATCTACTGCACAGTGTCAGTGAGGACTGTTGCTGCCTGAGTGTGCGAGTATTTGTGATTTAGGACACAGCTCCCTTCTATGGTGCTGCACAGAAGCCAAAAACTGTAAACCTTCTGTGCCTTAGGACTGGCTGAATAACGCAGGCTTTTCACCTAGTCATTCCTTTACCCAGTGGATATTTGTTGAGCACCTACTAATGTTTTAGGCAGTGCTCTAGACCCATAGCACACCTCCATAAATAGACTTAGATCTGTCCTCTGCGACCTGACTTCAACATTTCTGAAAAACATTCTAGTCCTGTGCTGTCCAATACGGTACACATTTGACATGTGAAATTCAAATAAATACGGTACACATTTGACATGTGAAATTTAAATAAATTAAAGTGAAATGAAATGAGAATTAGGATTTCACTGGCTATAACTTCAGCTTTCCATACCACATGCGCTGAGCATTCACCATGCTGAGCAGCACAGACACACAGCATTGCTGTCTGTATTGCATAACACGGTCCGCATCAAGAGGAGAGGGATTTATCACTGAGTTCACCTCGGCACAGCTTGAGCCCTAAGAGCCGGCAGGCACTGGCATGAAGACTTTCCATGGTGTTTGCCTCAGCAGCCCTTTTCTGGTATCCTAGCATCAGCCTGGTCATCTGTGCAAACCCACTTCCCAGACTTCTCTGGGGGTATCTGCACTGACATGGGGAAGCAAGAGGCTGGCACAGGGGCCTTGGCTGTGTCCCCCAATTTAGTGAAGGCTTAGCCCCCAGCCTCTGGTGCTAACAAGAGTAGGGAAACCTTTGGGAAGTGGGGCCTTGTGGGAGGATGTGAGGTCACTGGGGGTGTGCCTGTGAAAGGGATATTTAGATATTGGGACCCGGTCCCTTTCTTATTGTTTTGTGGTGCTGGGGATTAAACCTATGCTAGACAAGTGCCTACCACTGAGCTACATCTGCAGCTCCTTATGTTTTTTTTTGAGACAGGGTCTAGTAAAGTTGCTCAGACTGGCTCAAGCTTGCAATCTTCAGCCTGCTGCATAGCTGGGATTACTGACTGTAATACCAAGCCTGGCTCCCTGTCTCCTTCCCTCTTTCTCTTGCTTCCCAGTTTCTGTGACACAGGCAGCTCCTCAAGCATTGTCCTCACCATGATGCACTGCCTCAACAAAAGACCTGAAGAGCAAAGGTACTAGCAACGATGGACTAAAAATTCTGCAACCAGGAGCTAGAGTAACCTTTCCTCCTCACATGTTGAGTGTCTCAGGTATTCAGTCACAGTGACAGAAAGCTGACTAGTACACTCTTCATATGGCTTTGGGAGACCTTGCATTCATCTTGAATCTTTTCCCATTAATGTTACACATGGCCCCTGAATCCTTCAAAAGACATTGTGCCAGGTAGCTGCTTCAATTGGAGTTGGTGTGTGGATAAATACACTTTGCCCTTCCTGATCTCTGTTCAGATCTGCTTTTCATTATCACAGTAATAGCTTAGGTGAGTAAGACTTCTCACCTACCAGACGGCAGTGGAGCAAGGAGGGAGGGAGGAATGGTGCTGGTTCCTGACTCTCCAAGTGGACTGTTTTAGGCTTCTGTCTGGTCACTATGATTGCTTGACCCCAGCGAAGTCGCCAGTGACAGGAGCAACAGCACACTGGTTTGGAACCTGGTAGTGTAGAATCTGGAGCTGGAAGGGATATTGGCACAGTACATAACAGTTTGATGGACTTTTTCTTTCTTTTAAAGTACATTCAATCTCTTTAGTAGGTGTAATCTACTATTTGAAAAAGAAAAGTGTTGTTGTGTTCTTAAGGGCTTGGGAAGCAACTGACTTGTCTAAGAGTCAACTGCTGAAGAGGACCCCACATAGCTGCCCTTACAGTAATCTGCCCACATAGCATAATAATTACTGTCTCTTCTATCAAGCTAAAAAATTCCCTGGGAAAGTTAAGGTAGAAGTTTACATCAGTGAGGGAAGGAGACGTAGTCTTACTTTTTGATTGACTATTCATTTTTTTAAAAAAGGTAATCTAGATTGTTGGGTTTGGTGGCACAAGCCTGTAATACCAGCACTGGGGAGGCTAAGGCAGGAGGATCAAGGCCAGCCTGGGCTATTTAAGTGAGTTCATGGCCAGCCTGCACTACATAGTGAGACCTGTCTCTAAATGAATGAATGAATGAATGAATAAATAAATAAATAGAGAAACTTATTTTTAACATGCTCAACATTGTTCATGTGAGAAAACAGATTTTTATAATAGGAAATCCTATTGTGTATATGGATTTATGAGTGCTCACTTACAAGGTTTAGAGGTATCTATGTCACAGGTCAGGTTTGATTGAGGGGCCATTTTCCCGGCTGATTGGGCTGAATGAAGACCCAAATGCTGATCACTGCTATTATTAATGACTTCTTCTTAAAAGGCAAACAGAGGGAGAAAGTCTGGTTTCAGTAATAAGTCAGTCTTATTGGCTATTGAAGTATCATCACAATTCTGTCTATGAAACACAATGTAGAAAATAAATATTTTGGAAATTCCCAGGATCTCACCCAGCAAGATAATCATGGAAGAATTAGTTTTATGCTCATAAAGAACACATACCCTTTGTCACTGCTGCCTAGATTTAACTGGTATTCTTTACTTGTATAATATCCTACCTCAACAGAGTTTAATAGAACACACCTCAGTGTTTCTGATGACATTCTTGTATCTAGATCCCCCGCATCCCCCCAAAGCCTCATGTGTGTCTAGGTAGAGCTTTTCAAAGGTAGCTGCACCTAGGGTATGTGAATATGGATTCAGGATGTGTGATTCCTACATTAGTTGACTGATTAGTTTAGCATAATTCTGAGTGTGAGTAGTGGAAGGGCCACCCTGGGTGTGGGTGGCACCAACCAATAGGCTTGGAGCCTGAGGGGGATAAAGGGAAAAATGGAAGACAAGCTTGCTGCCTCCTGCCTGCCATACCATGAGCTGCTTCTCTGCTGCCATGCCCCTCTGCCATGCTGCTCTGCCTTGGAACCAATCAAATATGAATGGAAACCTTTATAGGCTGTGAACTAAAACAAACCTTTTCTCCTATAACTTATGGCTATCAGGTATTTTGTCCCAATACTGAGAAAGTAACTAAGGCATTGTTTTTAAAACTGAAGTACTTAAAGTAACATCAGAATAGGAGCCACGCAGAAAATGGGGCACAAGTTACAAGAGTAATTTTTAAACTTTCCTAGTGTACATAAAATATGAAGTAGTGCCTCAATGGACACACTTGATATATTTGTACATTTAAAAAGGAGAATGAATTACAGTATCCCCTTTCTAGTATACCCTCAAAAAATTTTGTTTAAATGAGATGGAATATATATATATAGAATTGAAGCAGCCAGCAGTGAGGAACGCAGTGATCATCTTCCTCATAATGTTTCTGAATTTAATTCCTGACTGGAAGTGTGTTTATGTACATTTAATTTCTCTAAAATACTTTTACCCACCTGTTTTATGTCTGCTGACTGAAAAGCAATGATTCTGACAATCAGAAGTGGTGATTTTCCTTTAAAACCCACAGCTCTCTATGCTGTCTCCCAGCAGCCGTGTCTCTGTCCCCACATGGAGGGGCCCCCTGGCCTGCCAGGGCTCCTGTGGAAGTGATTCTGGGAAGCCCCTGAGCCAAGCCCTGGCTTTTCCACCTGGCTTCCTGGCATGGCGTCCTATGCAGCCTTTCAGCCTGTGTCTGTGGTGCGAGCCTGTGCATCTGTGTGGGACTCAGGTCACTGCTTCAACCGCACCTCTGCTTCCACCCTTCCTGGGGCTCTTGGGCTCAGTTCCCAGGGCCACACAGGAGGACCCTCAGTGACTTGGCTGTATTTATTTTCTGTGCTCTCCCAGCTTCCTTCTTCATTCTGTCAGAGCGCTGAGTTCCCATGGCTAGCAGCCTCCTTCCATCAGACCAGTGCCGGTGATGCTTTCGTCCTCACTACACACTGTGTCTACTGTCCCTCCCCAACCTCCCAAGAGGTGGATCAACATCCGTTTCCTCCTTTCATTCTGAGTCCCATTCTCCTGTGAACTTCACCTGTGGTACATCACAGTTTAGCTCTTATTACACACTCTAAGGTTGTCATTGTGTTTATCTCATATTTTTAGTCTAGGGAAGGACAGATTCTTTTACATCCCCCACAGAATTAAAGCAATTGCACATACAGCTGTATGTGAGGAATACTGTAGGGATTGCTTGGTACCTCATTTCTTTTCCTACTGTTTCATATAATTGCAGATGTTCTCCCAACAACTGTACAATTCTGTTAAATCATTTTTTGGAGAGGAAGCATATTGCCTGCATTTAATGTGCTCCTTGTTTTTTAAGCTGTCCCAGATGCTGTCGGGTTGTATAAGAGCAAAACTTGTTTTCTCCCACAGAGAGGTTAAAATACAGCTAGACTGATACCTAGACCAGTACACTGTACCATCATGTGACAAGTATCGGTAGCGTAGTTGATAATGGACTGCATGCTTAACAGTGGCTCTGTGAGATGGAATCATATAGGGACGAGATAATGGTCTTAGTCTGTGTAAGTGCTGTCCACAGTGTCTGCACAGCGACACGCTTACCTCACAATGCATTTCTCAGGATGGAACCCAGTTACCATGTGCACACAACCATGTACTCACACACACTTTCCCTCACAAAGCCTCATAACTCAAACCAACAACACGGAAGTGTCCAGTCTTACCGATACACAAATAAAGAGACTGTTAGGTGCAGTGTACTTTTATTTATTTAGCAAAGAAGGTGATAAATGGTCCAACAAACAGGTAGTGACAGAGATATATCCACCTATTTCAGATATTATAGGTCATAAAACTTATTCTACATGAGGAACCTAAGTTCATTCAATTTTAAAAAGCAGTAACCTAAAATCCATGGGGTACCACAATGTTGAAAAATTAAAGCAACCTACATGCTCATAGTTGGAAAATATAAGCTGGTGTATCGATTGAATAAAAGAGTACTTTGCCATACTGGGATTCAGATCTCTTTTGGAGCAAATACTTATTCATTCTGTTCCTTTAGGCAAGTTGCGACTTCCTCCTCTGTTCAGTGGTGAGCCGCAGTCCACACCCCAGGGCTAGTTTCACTTTGAAGAGAGGGGAAGGTGCCCCTTCAGATTGGGCTTCAGCTTCTTCCACTTTGTCTTCTCACTAAACAGTGAACAAAGGAACTCAGTATTAAAACCTTGAATGCCCAGCTCCCCAGTGGCCTCCTACCTCATCCAGAGTGTGGAGTCTGCAGGTCAGAGGTCTGGGCCAAGTTCTCACAGCGTCAGGCTGTGGCTGTTGCTCAGGGAGTTTTTATCCACTTTTCCCATACATCCTTTCCTGAGCTATTTATTCCCTGACCCAGTCAGGACTGCAGTAGGTTTGGCTATGGCTTAAATAAAGGATTTATGGGAACACAATGAACATTGAATGCAAAAATAAGCTTTTTCTTCCTCAGTGACACCAAAATGTATAAAAAATTTGTGTGTATATGTGGACCAATTGTATTCTAACACAAAACAACTGAAAATTATATTTCCCATTGGATTTTAGTGGGCTGAACCACACACTGAGTCTCCTTGAGTAACTTCACCTTTCTTTCAGATTTAGGGTTTTGGTGTTTGGTTGTCTTATGTCATTTGGAAAACCAAAGTAATGATAATTATATAACAAAATAATAACATAATAATCATATAACAATGATAATAACCATATAGCAATATAAATGGATAACCTACGTGCTTAACCATAGTTTAAAGCCTGTAGCCAGGCCGGGTTTTGGCTGGAGCATAGCATGTACCTAGCACATAGACACTCTGGGGTCAGTCCTAGCACCACCAGAAACAAGCCAACAAGAAAACCAACTGAGGCCCATTGTGAAACTTCTTAAAGGGGTGTGGTTTTCAAGAGGACACTCTGCACCTCTCAAGGTTCTGTGATGACTAATCCAGATGCTTCCCCTGAAGTGCCAGATGTAGCACCTACCATGTAACGGGTGTCGCAGAATGGTGGTTACTATCACTATTGTATTTCAGCAGTAAAATGCCCCCTCCTTAGTGAGGCATTCTCTTATGAAAAAAAAAAAAAAAACAAAAAACAAAACCCTAATACACTACCAGTTAAACTGTAATATACTCTTTTTGTCATTTTAGATACAAATTTTACTGTATTCTTGCAGTTGAATGAGAAGGAATACAGTATATAACACAAGTTGATTAAGGCATTCCTGACACTTCATCACATTCTGGGTTGGTTCTCCTAAATCACTTTAAGTGTTAAGAACACCAGTCATGTTCTCTGTATTTCCCACATAGCAGTGACCTGTGTGCTGAGAACCATTATGCAGCTTTTCTCCATCTCTGTCTCTCTCTTTCTCCCTTAATTTCTTTCCTTCTTCCTTTTTTCTTTTCTTT